>NC_084634.1:10372908-10512908 GCF_033978795.1 Nerophis ophidion | reverse complement strand
CATTTAATTTCAAATGTCTATTCATTTTGACAAGCAATGTTTCTTTAATTATTTAAAAGTAGAAAATGTAAAACATTATTCAGAGGTTTAAAAACATTTGTAAAACATTGTTTGAAAATACCTGTGTAATTAAATTGTTAGCATCTCTGTGTTTTGAAGGTTTACAATCTGGTTAATTAAAGATCAACTAAAATGAAACCAACAATGCTTCAAGTTGGAAAATAAAAAGTTGATCAATTGGAAATCATGAGTTGTCTGTGGGTCCTTTTGTAGTAGAAGAGTGGAACTTAACACACAGTGAATCCTTAAAGTATTTCTACTGCACTCGATTCGGGAGCTTTTAAAACGATAATGGATCCCACACTACAAAGTTCATTTTAATAAAATATGAATAATAAATCATTAATAATGAATAATAGCACCAAATAATAAATACAGTTAGGAAAAACTGCAGTCTTCTGCCTACTTTGTTGCAATTGGAAACATATGAACAAGCAACTTTAATTCAATATATTGCAGTGTAAAGACAATTACTTGTAATATCTTCAGTCAACAAAAATGATGCCACTGTACAATGTTTGACCATCAAATCTCTATTTCAGTCATTATGGTGTTTACGTTTATTTTCAAATGAAAAATATTGTGATATGTAGTGCAGAAGTTGAGCTGTGATTATTACTAGCGCCTGTACATTCTGTACCTACCATGACAGACATGCAGGGAGTTTTGTTAGTTCTTTGCCACAGAGAACTTGAAGCCGTGGTCACCGAGGCGACGGATGAGCGCCGTCTTGTAAAAGGCGCCTCCTGGCGTGTAGACGCCACCCCTGTCCCAAAGGAGAGAAGGTGAGGAGAAGGAAAGGGGGAGGAGAAGACGTGTTGAAGTTCACCTCCTGGGGAGAGAGTGTCTTTCTCTCAGCAGAGTCACGGCTGCTTGCACCGCGGCTATCGCCGTGGCAACGTAACCGGGCTCTGCAAACACAAAACAAACTTCTAAAACCGCCATAACTTCACGTGCTTAATAATATACCTTCTTATTTTCCTCATAAAACAACTTCATCGAAAATATATTTTAAAGAAAGTACATGCATTTATTGCAGGTAGACATGGTAACACACCTGGATCATGAGTGTTGCCAACTTAGCGAGTATTTAGCTAGTGAGAGATACTACACTAGATCAATAGAACCACCCGCGGCAAATCTAGTGTCCACTTTTGGCGACTTGCTGTCTTTTTTAGGGGTTTTCATCAGATTATTTGTATTTGGATTAATCACAGTAAATTATTTGCGTGCACACTTTAATCTTAAATTCTCCATTTCTACATGATAAATGTGATCGGTTCTTATATTTGCTTTGTGTTTATAGTAGTTATTGTAATCAGATTAATAACATTTGATTTTGGATTAATCGCTCTTAATTACAGGAAATTATTTGCGCACAGTTTAATTTTCAAATCTGCATTTATGATGAATGACATTTTTTCCTTATTTGCTTTTAATAATTATTAGTGATGTTTTAATCAGATTTAACATTTGATTTTGGATTTGTCACGCTTAATCACAGTAAATTTTTTGCACACACTTTAATCTTCAAATCGGCATTTATATATGATGAATGCCATATTTTCTTGTATTTGCTTATGTTTTTAGTGATTTTTAATCAGATTAATATTTGATTTTGGATTAATCACGGTATTTTTTTGCACACAAACTTTAATCTTCATATCTGCATTTATATGATGCATTTCATATTTTCTTAATTGCCTTCCAGGGTTTTTTTAGTAATGTTTGAAATCAAATGAATACAATTTGGATTAATTGTGATTAATCACACACTTTAATATTCAAATCTGCATTCATATATGATATATTTCCTGGTATTTGCTTTAAATGTTTTATTTAGTAATGATTTAAATCAGAAATACATTTGAATTCGGATTAATTATGATTGATCACACATACTTACATTTTCAAATCTGCATTTATGCATGATGAAATGTTTTCTTGTATTAGTTTTTTTTTAAAGTTTTTTTTAAGTGATCATTTTAATCAGATTAACCATTTTTGGATTAATCACAGTAAATTTTTTGCACACCTTAATCTTCAAGTCTGCATTTATATGATTTTCATATTTTCTTATTTGCTTTTCATGTTTTTTTAGTAATGTTTGAAATCAAATGAATACAATTTGGATTAATTGTGATGAATCATACATTTTCAAATTTGCATTTATGCATGATGAAATATTTTCTTGTATTAGTTTTTTTTAAGTGCTTTTAATCAGATTAATAACATTTGATTTTGGATTTATCATGATTAATCACAGTAAATGTTTTGCGCACACTTTAATCTTCAAATCTGCATTTATATATGATTGTCATATTTTTTGTGTTTGCTTTTAATGTTTTTAGTGATGTTTTAATCAATTATTTGATTTTGGATCAATCACAGTAAATTATTTGCGCACACTTTAATTTTCAAATCTGCATTTACATATGATGAATGTCATATTTTCTTGTATTTGCTTTTCGTGTTTTTTTTTGGTAACGATTAAAATCAGATGAATAACATAAATTTAGATTAAATGAGATTAATCACACACTTTAATTTTAAAATCTATATGTATATATTAAGAAATATATTTTATTGTATTAATGTAGTTTTTAAGTGATTTTAATCAGATTAATTACATTTGATATTGATTAATCACAGTAAGTTATTTGTGCACATACTTTAATCTTTCCATCTGCATTTATACATGAAGAATGTAATATGTTCTTGTATTTGTGTTTTTTTTAGTAATGATTTAAATCAGATGAATTACATTTAAATTTGGATTAATTGTGTTTAATCACACATACTTTAATTTTCCAATCTGCATTTATACATGATGAAATATATTTTCTTGTAATTGTTATTCAAGTGAGGATTTTTGTCAGATTTAAGAACATTTGATTTTGGCAAGTTATTTATGCACGCACTTTAATCTTCTAATCTGCATTTATGTGACGAATGAGATATTTTCCTGTATTTGCTTTTAATGTTTTTTAGTGATTTTTTAATCTGATTAATAACATTTGATGTTGGATTAATCACTAATCATTAATCAGTTATTTGTGCATTCACTTTAATCTTCAAATATGAAGGTCATATGTTATTGTATTTACTTTCATGTTTACGTAGTAATGATTTAAATCAGATGAATTACATTTACATTTGGATTAATTGTGATTAATCGCATCCTTTATTTTTCAAATCTGCATTTTTTACATTATAAAATATATTATGTTTTTCTTGTTATAGTTATTTTATTCAGATTAATAACATTTGGATTAATGACAGTATATTATTTGCGCACATACTTTAATCATCTATAAATGAATGTGATTTATTTCTTGTATTTGCTTTTTGGGTTTTTTTGTGGTGATTTTAATCAGAATATCTGAATCATGATTAATTACAGTTAACTATCTGCGCATGTACCATATTTTTCGTTTAATAAATCGCTCCAGATTATACGTTGCACCGGCCGAAAATGCATAACAAAGAAGGAAAAAAACATATATACGTCGCACTGGATTATAAATCGCATTTTAAGAGGAAATTTATTTGATAAAATCCAACTCACCAAGAATAGACATTTGAAACGCAATTTAAAATGAATAAAAAATAGTGAACAACAGGCTGAATAAGTGTACGTTATATGAGGCATAAATAACCAACTTAGAACATGCCTGGTATGTTAACGTAACATATTATGGTAAGAGTCATTCAAATAACCATAACATATAGAACATGCTATATGTTTACCAAACAAGCTGTCACTCATAATCGATAAATCCGATGAAATCTTCTTCCTTGATGTCGCTTCTAAACAACTCTGCCAACTCCAAAGGTATGCACCGCTTCCTCTTGTCGTTTTCTACTGCATATTTCACTATGTCCATCTTGTAATCTGCAGTACATGATTTCCTTTTCAGTGCCATTTTTGTTCAGCCCTTAGCATTCCATGACCCACAATGCACTTCTGCGATGACCCTCCCCAGCCGAATTCTTATTGGTTGACGAGTGTGTGACGATTGCTGACATTTTCTTCGTCTCTTCCGCGAATTAGATAAATATTATTATTTGATATTTTACGGTAATGTGTTAATTTCACACAAGTCGCTCCGGAGTATATGTGGCACCCCCGGCCAAACTTTGGGAAAAAAAAAACTGCGACATATAGTCCGAAAAATACGGTACCTTAATCCACGTCCATACATGATGAATGTGATATTTTATTGTGCTTTTCACATGTTAATTAGCTTTTTTTATGACTCACTTTGAGCAAATGCATCGTGGCTAATTATGCAAATTTGAAGATTATGACATCACAGATTGCAGTCACAGGGTGTGGGGAAACCCTGATTCTTCACCCTGAACTGGGAATTCAGGTATGGGTTCATATAACGATCGTTTTTTCTGCCGATACTGACAGGAATGGGCCGCTGACCGGTTTGAAGGTTTACCAAAGTTATAAGTGACTGTTTTAAAACCACAAAATATTTTCCTTCGTACCATCTGTGCGGTTTAAGTGAAAGTAAAATATTTCCGGCGGCTCTGCAGGAAGATGCGTTGTGCGCTACAGAACTTTCCCTCTTTATCGGTAAAAGAGCTTCACCCTCCTCACAAGATCTGCTAAGTTCCCATACTTGTACATGTTCATGTGCAAAAAACTGAACCTGCATGATTTGTTTCCCACCTACCTGCTCCCAGCACCTGGGTGCAGATCTTGGCATTAGGTGGTCCCTGTGAAGGATCCGTACCCTCGGAGTATCCCTCGGCGAAAAAGGTGATGCTGAAGCAGGTGTCTTCAATCTGTCAGGTGAGATGGAGATGAAATTTAGCTAAAAAGCAAACTTCAAACATTAAACATAATGACATAGGCAGCGGTGGGTAGTAACGCTCTACATTACTCAGTTACATCTACTTGAGTAACTTTTGCGATAAATTGTACTTCCGAAAGTAGTTTTAATGCAACTTACTTTTACTCGAGTGTATTTACAGAGAAGAAACACAAATTTTACTCCACTCCATTTATCTACATTCAGCTTGCTACTTGCTACAGATTTGTATCGATCTGATAATGCACGTTTTGTTTGTCTTTGGTTTGTCCGACAGACCTTCAAAGAAGGGTCTATCGCATGCCTGCGTTTCATCAATCAAATGCAGTCACTGGCATACCTGCCAACCCTCCCGAATTTTCCGGGAGACTCCTGAATTTCAGTGCCTCTCCCGGGAAAACCATTCTCCCGAATTTCTCCCGATTTCCAGCCGGACCTGAGTGAGGACAGCCTGTCGTCACGTCCGCTTTTCCTCCATATAATAAACAGCGTGCCGACCCAGTCACGTTATAACATCTGCGACTTTTGGAACTCAGTGCGCAACTGCACACACAACAAGAAAGAGACTATTACAAATTTCTCCGTTATCTGTAGGTTTTTCTAATTCTAATTCGTATATAGAAGTTGTTGGCGCTTACCGGACTAAGCCAATGGAAATTGCCACATATTTTAATAATTACTTCACAAACAAGGTGGAAAATCTGCGAGTGAATATGACGCCTTCTGATGGCTCCTTCTCATGCACATTAATTGGAAATCATATTATGAAGGGTAAAAACTGCAGGTTCTATTTTGTACCAGTTAGTAGTTCTGATATTGAGAAATTGTTATCACTGCCATCTGATAAACCTGCTGGGACGGACATGCTAGATGGCAAATTAAGGGTTGCGGCATGCCATGTATCAACTCCGATTTGTCATATATTTCATAAATCATTAAGATATCAATCAATCAATCAATGTTTACTTATATAGCCCTAAATCACTCGTGTCTCAAAGGGCTGCACAAACCACTACGACATCCTCGGTAGGCCCACATAAGGGCAAGGAAAACTCACACCCAGTGGGACGTCGGTGACAATGATGACTATGAGAACCTTGGAGAGGAGGAAAGCAATGGATGTCGAGCGGGTCTAACATGATACTGTGAAAGTTCAATCCATAATGGATCCAACACAGTCGCGAGAGTCCAGTCCATAGTGGATCCAACACAGCAGCGAGAGTCCCATTCACAGCGGAGCCAGCAGGAAACCATCCCAAGCGGAGGCGGATCCGCAGCGCAGAGATGTCCCCAGCCGATACACAGGCAAGCAGTACATGGCCACCGCATCGGATCGGACCCCCTCCACAACGGAGAGTGGGACATAGAAGAAAAAGAAAAGAAACGATATGGAGTCTGTCCTGGGGTTTGGAAGGACGCCACAGTCATCCCTCTACCCAAGGACAAAAATAAAGATTTTACTGGTAAAAACAGTAGACCAATAAGCATACTTCCTGTTCTTAGTAAATTGAAGGAAAAAGTTGTTTTCAAACAGATTCAAGATTACTTTGCCTACAACAAACTGATGTCGTGTTCCCAGCATGCTTATAGACAAGGTCACTCAACATCTACTGCTCTAGCTCAGCTGACTGACGACTGGCTGTCACAAATGGATGTCAAGAAGATGGTTGGCACTGTCCTGATTGACTTTAGTGAGGCATTCGATGTCGTAGATCACAACATAATGATCTTCAAACTGAGAAAATATGGTTTTAATAGTATGTCACTTTCTTGGATGTTGAGCTATCTATCAGGAAGATCACAGAGAGTGCGTTTAATGGTAGCCTATCTGAACGCAAGTACAATTACTGCGGCGTGCCTCAAGGAAGCTGCTTAGGTCCTTTACTTTTTATTATTTTTACTAATGATCTTCCCTGTGTTACAACAAACACCAATATGGTTATGTATGCAGATGACACAACTCTATACAGCACTGCCTCTACCTTAAATGACCTAGAAAATAACTTAAATCAGAACCTGGAGAGCGTGTCACGCTTATAGTAAATGATAGTAAACTTGTTGTGAATATTGACAAAACAAAAAGCATTCTTTTTGGATCCAGGCATATGCTAGTTGAAGACCCTCAGCTTCGCTTCACATTTCAATGTTAAGTCTATTGTGCAGGTCAAAAAAGCAAAACTGCTCGGTGTGCTATTAGACAGTCAACTGTCATGGTCCGATGATATCGATAGAATTTTAATGAAAATGGGAAGAGGTTTAGCCATGGTCAGAAAGTGCTCCACCTTCTTGACATCCTCAACAATGGGTCAAGTTATACAGTCCTTGGTTTTTTGTCATCTTCATTACTGTCCGATAATATGATCCGATATACAACTAAGTCTGACCTGAACAAACTTCAACTTGTTCAAAACAGAGCGGCTAGACTGTTAGCATTGCGCACTAATATTTCATTTATGCATTCACGCCTGTCCTGGTTGTCTGTTGAACAAAATATGTTATGTTCTTTAGAACTATTATTTTAGATCAATCACCAGATTACTTTTACAAACAGTTTTTAAAATCAACTAACACACATACTTATGACACTAGGAATGCCAACAATGGCTATTTGGCACTTCCTGCTCCCAGGACCAATCTCCTCAAACATACAGTCATGTATAGATGTATTTCATTCTGGAATGGCGTTTTAAAATCGTGTTTTTATCACCTTCGTCTTTTAGTAAAGGTTAAACCGTTTTTATCTTTTAACCTTTTTGAACAAGTCGTGCATGCTTTTATTTCAAGTGGCCTGGACTACTGCAATGCACTTTATGCTGGCATTAGCCAAAAAGCTCTCTCCCGGTTGCAGTTAGTCCAGAACGCGGCAGCACGACTTTTAACAGGGGCCAGGAAACGCCAGTATATAACCCCAATTCTTCAGAGTTTGCACTGGCTCCCTGTTCATTTTAGAATTGATTTTAAAACATTGCTGTTTGTTTTTAAATCTTTACATGGACTGGCACCTCAATATATCTCGGACCTCATCCAAATTTACATCCCTGCGCGCGCTCTGAGGTCCGAAAGCCAGCTCCAGCTCGTGGTGCCCAAGATCAGACTTAAGACCAGGGGAGACAGGGCCTTCTCTGTGGTCGGCCCTAAGCTCTGGAACACTCTGCCCCTCCATGTTCAAACTGCTTCCACAGTGGAGTGTTTTAAGTCTCGTCTTAAGACCCACTTTTATTCTTTGGCTTTTAACACTACGTGAGTTGTGTGGTCCTCTGTCCTCTGTTGTCCTCTGTTGTCCTCTGTGTTTTTTATACACTTTTATTTTTATTTTACTGTTTTAATTGATTTTACCCTTTAAAATAGTTTTTAATCATATTTGTTTTTATATTGTTTTTATTGGTTTTATTTTTATTCATTTTTTGTTTTATTCAGTCATTGGTGGAGCATAATATTGTTTTTAACATGGCTGTGCAGCACTTTGGAAACGTTATTGTTGTTTAAATGTGCTATATAAATAAAGTGGATTGGATTGGATTGGAATATTTTGCCATCACACATTAATCTCTCACAAAGTAAATTGTCATTCAAGACAGCTTTGAAGATACACCTATTGCAGCTGCCCACGTGACATGAATTTTTAATACTGGTTTTAACTAGCTTTTTTATCTTATGTTGTATTTTTCCATTGTATAATGTTTGGTAATGCATGTATTCTTTGTATTTTAATTTTGCATGCTCCTATATGGACTCCAGGAAAACTAGCAGTCGCCATGGCGTCAGCTAATGGGGATCCATTCAATAAACAATCTATAACCCACAAAGTAGGCAGGCACGGAGCTATTTCTCAGTGTGTGTTTATTCTTTAATACATTGACACACAACATCTGGATTCCCATCATGCATTGTTTCAAAACTACGGCCAGTAGTAATGTCCAAAAACATAACAGAGACGAAGCAGAAGAACAAAGAAAAGACATGGTGACGACGAGTAAGAAGAAGAAGTACACTTACACGTTCCAAAATGATTGGAAACAAGCATTTCAGTTTATCCAGGACATCTCGAAGGGGAAGGGGAATGCTAGGGAGAGATGGAAGATTCCAGACTCTGGTGCATTTGATGAAGACACTTTTGTGCGTGCCACACAGCAAAGCATCATTAGAGAGGGTGTTCAGCATGGTTAAGAAAGATAGTGACAGAGAATAGAACGAGGATGGACAATTCAACCCTAAACTCACTACTTTCCTGCAGATTACATTTCACAGATGCTGCCCATACTGTACCTATGCTCCTTCTAAGGCTGTGCTACTGCCTGCAAAGCATTGCACTTCTAATACGACAATGAGTAGAGGAGTATTATGTGTGTGTGTTTACGTGTAAATAAATGAACACTGTAATTCAAGTATGTATTTTAAACTCCCGAATTCGGAGGTCTCAAGGTTGGCAAGTATGTGGTTACTGGTGACGTTTGACTCTCTTTCACCAATCAAACAGAGCCAGGCGGTCACATAATTAACTGCACACAAAGTTTCAGCGGCAAACAACGGCCTCAAAGCAGCACAACGCAATGGCAGCGACAACAACGAACGCTTCAAACACCCTTGGCCTCACATAAAATCAATGTTCACGTTTTAGACAACAACAAAAAAATAATTTATGTAATGCGTTGTCATAAGTGTCTCCCCAAACAAGTGGACATTTTAGCTGACATAAACTCAACATCAAATTTGAGAAAGCACATCCCGGTACAGTTAGTAGATATTTTGGATGTCACTGTAGGCTGATGTTGGCTTCCCTGCTATGACTCACTGTCAAATTTACATAGTGTGGGGAAATTTATTAACACACTGCAGACAGAGACACACACACCCACACAGCAAAGCAGAGTAGCTTAGCCACGATGGAGAGGAAATAAAGTAAAATATTAGCTAATGAAATGTTAACATGCTGACGTTAGCTTGCTAACTCATGATTGGATAAGAGGATATATCGAAATGCACAATTTTTGTGTGTAAACATACAAAATTTTAGCATGTTAATACAAGACAGGGTAGCATACTTCCAAGATGGCGCCAATTATCAAAAATAATAAGCGGTAGAAAATGGATTGATAGATGGACAATTCTAAGGTTAAAAAAATACAAGATTAGCCAATACAATGTTAGCCTGCGGACGTTAGCATTTTAACTCATGATTGGATAAGAGGAAATAACACAATATTTGTAGGTGTAACCTAACAAAATTAGGTAAAAAGCTAGCATAAAACGTTTTGCATGGTAATACAAGAGACACTAGCATACTTCCAAGATGGCGCTTAGTTTCAAAGACCATGATTTTTAAGTTAAACCAAACAAAATTAGCTATGAGATAGCATAAAACATTAGCATACCAATGTTAACATGATGACAAAAGACAGGTTGGCATACTTTTAAGGTGGCATCATGCATCAAAAATCATGATTTTGAGGTTAAACCAAACAAAATTAGCTAAAATGACTAAGCTGACAGTAGCATGCTAATATATGATTGGATAAAAAAAAAAATTAAAATGCACAATTTTAAAGTGTAAACATACAAAATTAGCTAAAACAAACCGAGCATAAAACGTTAGCATGAAGAGACTTCAGCATACTTCTAAGATGGCACTAAGTATCAAAAATCATGATTTTTAGTTTAAAACATCCAATAATTGCTAATATAGTTACACTATTTTTAGGTGTAAACATACAAAATGCTCAAATCTGGCTTAAAATGTTAGCATGCTAATAAAAGAGAGGGTAGCATACTTCCAAGATGGAGCCAATTATCAAAAATCACAATTCTATGGTTAAAAAATACAAGATTAACCAATGCAAAGTTAGCATGCTGACGTTAGCATGTTAACTCATGATTATTATATAAGAGGAAATAACATAATACACTATTTTTATGTGTAACCATACAAAATTAGGTAAAAAGATAGCATAAAACGTTTCGCTAAAAAAATGTTAGCATACTGACGTTAGCTTGCTAACTCATGATGGGATAAGATATATCGAAGTGCACAATTTTTAGGTGTAAAAATACAAAATGCTAACAACTGGCATAAAATGTTAACATGCTAATACAAGAGACTTTAGAATATTTTAAGATGGCACAAAGTGTCAAATCATGATTTTTAAGGTTAAAACATCCAATATTTGCTAATAAAGTTACACTATTTTTAGGTTTAAACACAGAAAATGCTAAGAACTGGCATAAAATGTTAGCATGTAGCATACTACCAAGATGGCGCCAATTATCAAAAATCACAATTTTAACATTAAAAAATACAAGATTAACCAAAGTTAGCATTGGCATGCTAACTCATGATTGGATAAGAGGAAATAACATAATACACTATTTGTATGTGTAACCATACAAAATTAGGTAAAAAGATAGCATAAAACCTTTTGCTAAAAATTGTTAGCATACTGACGTTAGCTTGCTAACTCATGATTGGATAAGATATATCGAAGTGCACAATTTTTAGGTGTAAAATACAAAATGCTAACAACTGGCATAAAATGTTAACATGCTAATACAAGAAGAGATTTTAGAATACTTAAAGATGGCACAAAGTGTCAAATCATGATTTTTAAGGTTAAAACACCCAATATTTGCTAATAAAGTTACACTATTTTTAAGTGTAAACACACAAAATGCTAAGAACTGGCATAAAATGTTAGCATGTAGCATACTACCAAGATGGCGCCAATTATCAAAAATCACAATTTTAACATTAAAAAATACAAGATTAACCAAAGTTAGTATTGGCATGCTAACTCATGATTGGATAAGAGGAAATAACATAATACACTATTTGTATGTGTAACCAAACAAAAATTAGGTAAAAAGATAGCATAAAACCTTTTGCTAAAAAATTGTTAGCATACTGACGTTAGCTTGCTAACTCATGATTGGATAAGATATATCGAAGTGCACAATTTTTAGGTGTAAAATACAAAATGCTAACAACTGGCATAAAATGTTAACATGCTAATACAAGAGACTTTAGCATACTTCTAAGATGGCACAAAGTGTCAAATCATGATTTTTAAGGTTAAAACACCCAATATTTGCTAATAAAGTTACACTATTTTTAGGTGTAAACACACAAAATGCTAAGAACTGGCATAAAATGTTAGCATGTAGCATACTACCAAGATGGCGCCAATTATCAAAAATCACAATTTTAACATTAAAAAATACAAAATTAACCAAAGTTATCATTGGCATGCTAACTCATGATTGGATAAGAGGAAATAACATAATACACTATTTGTATGTGTAACCATACAAAATTAGGTCAAACGATAGCATAAAACCTTTTGCTAAAAATTGTTAGCATACTGACGTTAGCTTGCTAACTCATGATTGGATAAGATATATCGAAGTGCACAATTTTTAGGTGTAAACATACAAACTGCTAACAACTGGCATAAAATGTTAACATGCTAATACAAGAGACTTTAGCATACTTCTAAGATGGCACAAAGTGTCAAATCATTATTTTTAAGGTTAAAACATCCAATATTTGGTAATAAAGTTACACTATTTTTAGGTGTTAGCACACAAAATGCTAAGAACTGGCATAAAATGTTAGCATGTAGCATACTACCAAGATGGCGCCAATTATCAAAAATCACAATTTTAAGATTAAAAAATACAAGATTAACCAATTTTAGCATTGGCATGCTAACTCATGATTGGATAAGAGGAAATAACATAATACACTATTTGTAGGTGTAACCATACAAAATTAGGTAAAAAGAGAGCATAAAAATGCTAGCATACTCCCAAGATAGCACCAAGTATCAAAAATCATGATTTTTAGGTTTACACGCACAAAACTAACAATAAAAGCTACCATGAAATGTTAGCATACTTCTGAAAACGTACTTAACGTGTTCATACACATTTATATATATAATTTAAATTCGGAGAGAAAGGAAATTTTCCCGAGGGAACTTTCCAGTTGGAATTAATAAAGTACTATTTATCTCTATTTCAGTTGAACGTTTGTACATTTCAAAGTGATCCATGTGCTCACCTGTGTAATGAACACATGAATACACAACACCTTGCTTAATAGCCACACTTGAGGATCTGTAGGTGCAGTGGAAGCATCAACATGGATGATCTCACCTGCTCCATGGTTGGACCAGCCTTGCTGAACAAGCCCAAGGAGAAGAACCTTGGGAACTATGAAGAAGACAAACATCACTTTAACATCCATCCATCCATCCATTTTCTACCGCTTATTCCCTTTCGGGGTCGCGGGGGGCGCTGGCGCCTATCTCAGCTACAATCGGGCGGAAGGCGGGGTACACCCTGGACAAGTCGCCACCTCCTCGCAGGGCCAACACAGATAGACAGACAACACTCACACTCACATTCACACACTAGGGCCAATTTAGTGTTGCCAATCAACCTATCCCCAGGTGCATGTCTTTGGAAGTGGGAGGAAGCCGGAGTACCCGGAGGGAACCCACGCATTCACGGGGAGAACATGCAAACTCCACACAGAAAGATCCCGAGCCTGGATTTGAACCCAGGACTGCAGGACCTTCGTATTGTGAGGCAGACGCACTAACCCCTCTTCCACCGTGAAGCCCTCACTTTAACATCTTAAACACAAAGAAGACAAACATCACTTTGACATCTTAAACACACAATATGGTCATGAGCTCATTACTTCAGTGGAAACGTGAAAATAAAAAAAAAATATATATAAATTTTTTTTTTAATAAAAGTGGGTTGCGCAGGAGCCACACTGACAAAAATCCTATCATGGGGGGCCATTTTCACATTTCTCATTTTCAAAAGCAAGACTTTATTTAAATCCGGTGCAACTGTAAGGTCCTCACAGCACTTCACTTTTTACTGTTACTGTATATTGCCGCCTTAATCCAAAATGGAATAAATTCCTTTTTGTCCTCAAAATTCTACACACAACACCCTATCGTAACAATGGAAAGATCCATCCATTTTGTACCGCTCATACCCTTTGGGGTCGCGGGGTATGTATGCGTGTGTGTATATATATGTGTGTGTGTATATATGTATACACACACACACACATATATATATATATACATATGTGTGTGTATATATGTATATATGTATACACACATATATATATATATATATATATATATATATATGTGTGTATACATATATACACACACACACATATGTATATATGTGTATATATATATATATATATATATATATATATACATACACACACACACATATATGTGTGTGTGTGTACGATTGGCCACACTTAATTGGCCCTAGTGTGTGAATTTGAGTGTGAATGTTATCTGTGTTGGCCCTGCGATGAGGTGGCCACTTGTCCAGGGTGTACCCCGCCTTCCGCCTGATTGTAGCTGAGATAGGGGCCAACGCCCCCCGCGACCCCAAAAGGGAATAAGCGGTAGAAAAATGGATGGATGGATGGATATATATATATGTATGTATGTATATATGTGTATATATATGTATGTGTGTGTATATATATGTATATATAAATGTATATATATGTGTGTGTGTATGTATATATATATATATATATATATATATATATATTCGTATATGTGTGTATGTTTATGTGTATATATATATGTGTATATATATGTATATGTGTATATATATATATATATATATATATATATATATATATATATACAGTGGGGCAAAAAAGTATTTAGTCAGCCACCGATTGTGCAAGTTCTCCCACTTAAAATGATGACAGAGATCTGTAAATTTCATCATAGGTACACTTCAACTGTGAGAGACAGAATGTGAAAAAAAAAACAGGAATTTACATTGTAGGCATTTTAAATAATTTATTTATAAATTATGGCGGAAAATAAGTATTTGGTCAAAAACTAAAATTAAACCCAATACTTTGTAATATAACCTTTGTTGGCAATAACAGAGGTCAAACAATTACTATAGGTCTTTACCAGGTTTGCACACACAGTAGCTGGTATTTTGGCCCATTCCTCTCTGCAGATCTTCTGGAGAGCAGTGATGTTTTGGGGCTGTCGCCAATCAACACGGACTTTCAACTCCCTCCACAGATTTTCTATGAGGTTGAGGTCTGGAGACTGGCTAGGTCACTCCAGGACTTTCAAATGCTTCTTACGGAGCCACTCCTTCGTTTCCCGGGCGGTGTGTTTGGGATCATTGTCATGCTGGAAGACCCAGCCATGTTTCATCTTCAAAGCTCTCACTGATGGAAGGATGTTTTGGCCCAAAATCTTACGATACATGGTCCCATTCATTCTTTCCTTAACACGGATCAGTCGTCCTGTCCCCTTGACAGAAAAACAGCCCCAAAGCATGATGTTTCCACCCCCATGCTTCACAGTATGTATGGTGTTCTTGGGATGCAACTCAGTATTCTTCTTCCTCCCAACACAACAAGTTGAGTTTACACCAAAAAGTTATATGTTGGTTTCATCTGACCGCATGACATTTTCCCAATCCTCTGCCGTATCATCCATGTGCTCTCTGGCAAACTTCAGACGGGCCTGGACATGCACTGGCTTAAGCAGGGGGACACGTCTGGCACTGCAGGATTTGATTCCCTGTCGGCGTAGTGTGTTACTGATGGTAACGTTTGTTACTTTGGTCCCAGCTCTCTGCAGGTCATTCACCAGGTCCCCCGTGTGGTTCTGGGATTTTTGATCACAGTTTTCATGATCATTTTGACCCCACGGGATGAGATCTTGCATGGAGCCCCAGATCGAGGGAGATTATCAGTGGTCTTGTATGTCTTCCATTTTCTGATAATTGCTCCCACAGTTGATTGTTTCACACCAAGCTGCTTGCTATTGTAGATTCACTCTTCCCAGTTTGGTGCAGGTCTACAATTTTTTTCCTGGTGTCCTGTGACAGCTCTTTGATCTTGGCCATAGTGGAGTTTGGAGTCTGACTGTTTGAGGCTGTGGACAGGTGTCTTTTATACGGATAACGAGTTCAAACAGGTTCCATTAATACAGGTAACGAGTGGAGGACAGAAGAGCTTCTTTAAGAAGAAGTTACAGGTCTGTGAGAGCCAGAGATCTTCCTTGTTTGAAGTGACCAAATACTTATTTTTCACTATAATTTACAGATGAATTCTTTAAAATTCCTACAATGTGAATTCCTGGAACTTTTTTTTCACAGTCTGTCTCCCACAGTTGAAGTGTACCTATGATGAAAATTACAGACCTCTGTCATCCTTTTAAGCTGACTAAATACTTTTTTGCCCCACTGTATATATATATGTGCATATATATGTTTGTATATACGGTATATATATGTATGTATGTATGTATGTATGTATGTATGTATGTATATATATATATATATATATATATATATATATATATGTATATTTCTCTCTCTATATATATATATCCACATATATATATATATATATCCACATATATATATATATATATATATATATATATATATATATATATATATATATGTATATATATCCACATATACATATATATATATATATATATATATATATATATATATATATATATATGTATTATTTTTTCGCCCTATTTTGTCAAAACATTGTTAATAACAAAAACACAAAATATGCAACAATTTCCCCCAAATTTCCAAAGTGGAATATTTGATGAGAAGTAATTGGCATCTTGAATAGGTCCATATTTCATAACCATTTTCTACCGCTTGTCCCATTTGTGGTCGCGGGGGGTGCTGGAACCTATCTCAGCTGCATTCGGGCGAATGGTGGGGTACACCCTGGACAAGTCGCCACCTCATAAAAGGTTGAATATAAGTTTTTTTGTTTTTTTACTTTCAACACTTAAGTCTGTAATTCAACTTCAGATTGATCTGTAGATTAAACATTTTTTCTACTTTTTCATGTTTTGTTTTTTTTGCCCTTTTTGTCAAATTAAACTGTTATTTTTATGGCAAACACAAAATATGCAGTATTTTCTGCAAACATTTTTTCAAAATACAATATTTGATGTGAATTAATTGGAGCCTTAAATATGCAAATTATTAAGAAAGACTTTGATTTTGATTCGTTATTGTTTTTTGAGCAACAAAAGTATTAAATACGTTTTTGTGTTATTATTGTATCTTTACATTTCACTTTTTTGCTCTTTTTTTACCCTTTTTATATTTTTCTCTCTTTTATGGTATCTTTAGAATGTGCCGCAGGCCGTAAAAAAAATTGGCCCCGGGGCCGCACTACTTTAACTTTGACTGAATCAAACAGTATCAACACAGTGAAGGTTGCGGATAGACCAAAGTACATACCGAGGTGAGGAGCTTCCTGCCCAGGCTGAACTTCACCAAGATCCAGAAGAGCAGACCACCACAGACCAGCTTGACCACCGAGAGGAGGCCCCCAACCCCGACATATGCGAAATACTGGATCTGATAATGGAGGTTTGAGAAAACGTTAAAACGATAACTTTAACATTCTAATATAAGAGATGTTAACATATTTCCAAGATGGTGCCAAGCCTCAAAATCCCTGATTTTAGGTATAAACATACAAAATTAGCAAAAGAGGCAGCATAAAACATTAGCATGATGACATAGGACGGATTATCTTGCGTCTAAAATCGCACCAAGTCAAAAAACGCACTATTTATGGGTGCAAACATACAAAATTAGCTGAACAGCTAGCTTAAGATGTTACTATGCTAATACAAAATATGTTAGCATACTTCAAATGTGATTTTAAGAAGACCTATAATAGCTCAGTGGTTAGGTCAGCTGACTGTTGAAGCAGCTATCTCCCAATCAAAGAGGACTAGGTTCAAATCCCAGTCAGGTCGATCGGTAACAAGGAAAGATCCAGTGGGAGGACTTGAAGGTTTATATCATAGTTTACTGAGACCTGTTCTTAAATATAGATGTCATTGAGGAAATAAATCTCATCTGAAGAATACCAAGGATAGCTGACTGGTTAAACAGCTAGCTTTCAATCAAGGAAGACTAGGTTCATATCCCAGTCATATTGATCGGTAACTAGAAAAGCTTCACCTGGTGGAGTTAATCTTTTAAATCATAGTTTACTGAGACAGGGTCTCAATTAAACATGTCATTGGGACCTAAAATCTCCCTTTAAGAAGACCAAGGATAGCTGAGTGGTCAAAGCAGCTATCTCCCAAACAAAGACGACTTGGCTCAAATCCCAGTCAGGTTGATCGGTAACTGGGAGCTAGCTGTTTAATCATTCAGTTATCCTTGGTCTTCTTGAGGCAAGATTTTGGGCCCCAATTAAATATTTAATTGAGAACCTGTCTTAGTAAACTATGGTATAAAACTCTAACTCCTCCGGCTTTTTTCTTCCAAGTCACCAATCGACCTGACGAGGATTTAAACCCAATCCCCTTTGATTGGGAGGTAGCCGCTTAAACCAGTGAGCTGTCTTCTGTCTTCTTAAAGGGAGATTTCGGGCCCAATGAAATATTTAATTTAAAACCTGTCTCGGTAAACTATGATATAAAAGATTAACTCCACCGGGTAAAGGTTTCCTAGCTCCCGATCGACCTGACTGGGGTTTTAACCTAGTCCCTTTAGATTGGGAGCAAGCTGTTTAACCATTCAGCTATCCCTGGCCTTCTTGGGATACTATTTTGGGCCCCAATGGCATATTTCATTGACAACCTGTCTCAGTAAACTATGGTATAAAAGACTAACTCTTCCGGCTTAATTTTAAATAGCATCAGTAAGCCACGTGTTCTTTTTAATACTATTAGTAATGTTCTTAAACCGAATCCAGCCACTTCACTGGAGATGACAAGTGAAACTTGTGAAAAATTTCTCTCCTTTTTTAATGATAAGGTTGCTTCTATTCAGGCAAATCTTTCTCGTTTTCCATTAAGTTTTAATGTGGCCACTCAGCGCTCGACTGTGTTCTGTCACTTTGAGCCTGTGTCCATGCCTGAACTTACAGGAATAGTCGGCAAGCTAAAACCCTCATCATGTCCCACAGACCCAGTCCCCCCTCGCTTTTTTAAAGAAATCTGGGACACTATTGATTTGTCTGTTAGGAACATTATCAAAAGCAGCTTGATTTCTGGCTGTGTCCCCTCCTTTTGTAAAAGAGCTGTTGTTGAGCCTTTGATTAAAAAAACAGGTCTTGATCCGACAAGTTTGTCAAATTATCGGCCCATTTCCAAATTACCTTGTGTGTCAAAGATTTTGGAGAAATGTGTTCTGGCACAACTGCAGCCTTTTTTAGATGAAAATATCACTTTAGATCCATTTCAGTCTGGATACAAAGCTTTGCACAGTACTGAATCTGCACTTTTAAAGGTTTTTAATGACTTGATTTAATGTCCGATTCTGGCAGCTCTGCCATTTTAGTGCTTTTAGATCTTACAGCTGCCTTTGACACAGTCGACCACACAATTCTTTTAGACCGCCTGAGAGACTGTGTGGGTGTCAGGGGGACTGCGTTAGAGTGGTTCAGATCTTACCTGTCTGAGAGGTCCTTCTCTGTCAGGCTGGGGGACGCCACCTCCTCTTCTGCCCCGCTTTACTGTGGTGTCCCCCAGGCATCTATTTTAGGCCCCATCCTGTTCGCTCTTTATCTCCTCCCTCTTGGAGATATTTTTAAGAAACATGGAGGGTTTTATCACTTTTATGCAGATGACTGCCAAATTTATATGCCGATTTCAAAAAGCCACGGCCCCCTGACACCCCTTCTTAACTGTCTATGCGACGTCAAGGCTTGGTTAGCCCAGAATTTTTTAATAATGAATGAGGGAAAAACGGAAATTTTAGTTTTTGGTCCGGCCCTCACTGACTTGGGACCATTGCAAAATGATGTGCGTCCCAAAGTCACCAGCCTTGGCGTCACTATAGACAGAGATTTTAAACTTGACAAACAAGTCAATGGCGTTTTAAAATCGTGTTTTTATCACCTTCGTCTTTTAGTAAAGGTTAAACCGTTTTTATCTTTTAACCTTTTTGCACTTTATGCTGGCATTAGCCAAAAAGCTCTCTCCCAGTTGCAGTTAGTCCAGAACGCGGCAGTACGACTTTTAACAGGGGCCAGGAAATGCCAGCATATAACCCCAATTCTTCAGAGTTTGCACTGGCTCCCTGTTCATTTTAGAAATGATTTTAAAACATTGCTGTTTGTTTTCAAATCTTTACATGGACTGGCACCTCAATATATCTCGGACCTCATCCAAATTTACATTCCTGCGCGCGCTCTGAGGTCCGAGAGCCAGCTCCAGCTCGTGGTGCCCAAGACCAGACTTAAGACCATGGGAGACAGGGCCTTCTCTGTGGTCGGCCCTAAGCTCTGGAACACTCTGCCCCTCCATGTTCAAACTGCTTCCACAGTGGAGTGTTTTAAGTCTCGTCTTAAGACCCACTTTTATTCTTTGGCTTTTAACACTACGTGAGTTGTGTGGTCCTCTGTTGTCCTCTGTGTTTTTTTATACACTTTGATTTCTATTTTACTGTTTTAATTGATTTTACCCTTTAAAATAGTTGTTAATCATATTTGTTTTTATATTGTTTCTATTGGTTTTATATTTATTTATTTTTTGTTTTTATTCAGTCATTGGTGGAGCATAATATAGTTTTTTTTTTTTTATATTGTTTTTAACATGGCTGTGCAGCATTTTGGAAATGTTATTGTTGTTTAAACGTGCTATATAAATAAAGTCGAATCTTTCTTAGTGACCAATGGACCTGACTAGGATTTTAACCCAATATAAAGATAGCTACTTGAACCACTCAGCTATCCTGGGTCTTATTGAGCCAGATTCCAGGCTCCAATGACAAATATAATTGAGGACACGTCTTAGTAAACTACGATGGAGGTGAACCAAAATTCTGGAGCTTCAGTACGTTACTGATCAAGCTGACTGGGAGCTAGCTGCTTTAATCACTCAACTATCCCTGGTCTTCTTCAGGAGAGATTCCGGGCCCCAATGACATATTTAATTGAGAACCTGTCTACAACCAACTAAAACTTCCGCCTTCGGTGCAAGCGAGACCTTTCCAATTGGCCCATTTTTTTTGTTCATTCGCGAATAGCGTCACCATGTTAACTTGGAAATGTTCCCAATTTAAAGTACGCACATCGCCGCAAACGAGACCTTTCGGACGGCCAACAAACGCCCTCGTGTGGGTTTGTTGGCCGGTTCGTCCCGTAGTAGACTCGGCTGAATAAGCTAGAAAAACTATAATAATATTAAAAGTTGAAATATGATAGGTATAGCTCGGTTGGTAGAGCGGCCGTGTCAGCAACTTGAGGGTTGCAGGTTCGATTCCCGCTTCCGCCATCCTAGTCACTGCCGTTGTGTCCTTGGGCAAGACACTTTGCCCACCTGCTCCCAGTGCCACCCACACTGGTTTAAATGTAACTTAGATATTGGGTTTCACTATGTAAAGCGCTTTGAGTCACTAGAGAAAAGCGCTATATAAATATAATTCACTTCAATTCACTTCAATAATAATATGAGCTACTCTCATTGCCAGCGCCCATTCACTGCTGCTTGCAGCATGCGAATGGGCGCTGGCATTGCAGCAGGCCCATAAAAAAAAGAATAATCAGCTGTGTGTACTCACTGGTGAGCGATGCTCCTCCTCAAAGAGGAAACGTTGAGTTCTCTTGACTACAGAAGGATCTGAACCCATGAATGGGATGGAATACTGCATGATCTCCTTGCTGAAGAACAAACACCCTCTACACACACTCACACACACACACACACACACACACACACACACACACATACATACTGGTTATCATTTGGAATGGGGACCAAGTTTTTTCTATAGGTTGTAGACGCATGAAAAAAAATGAGGTAAAATGACCACTGCCCAGTTAGCTCTTACACGTCTTTAAATCTCTGGATTGATGAAGTAATGTGCTGAGCATACTTACTGGGGACCCCGGGGAAAAAGAGTTAATATGGCTCATGGGGAACAAATTTAAATAATTTTGCATAATTCACAAATTTGTACGTTAATACTGAGGACCATTTAAAAAAAAAAAGTTAAAATTAAATATATTAAAAATCACTTAAGCATTTCCAGAATGTATCTGCCTATCATTTAAAAAGGTTTCCCTTTAGGAGACCTGTTTTTTGGTCCCCATACCGTCAGAGGTCCCCTATAGGTGACTGTGTAAACAGAGTGATGTCCCCATTAAGTCAGCATTGCCAGAACACAAACACACACACACACACACACACACACACACACACACACACACACACACACACACACACACACACACACACACAGGTCATCATTTGCAAGGGGGACCAAGTTTTTGATCATGACTTGTGGGGACCACCCTTTCTACAGGTTGTGGAGGCATAAAAAATATTAGGTAAAATGACCACTGCCCAGTTAGCTCATACACGTCTTTAAATCTCTGGATTGATGAAGTAATGTGCTGATCATACTTAATGGGGACCCTGGGGAAAAAGAGTTAATAGTGCTCATGGGGACCAAATTAAATAATTTTGCATAATTCACACATTCTACCTGACAACTGAGGACCATTTAAAAAAAAAAGTTAAAATTAAATATATTAAAAATCCCTTAAGCATTTCCAGAATGTATCTGCCTATCATTTAAAAAGGTTTCCCTTTAGGGGACCTGTTTTTTTTGTCCCCATACCGTCAGAGGTCCCCTATAGGTGACTGTGTAAACAGAGTGATGTCCCCAATAAGTCAGCATTACCAAAACACAAACACACACACACACGCACACACACACACACACACACACACACACACAGAGACACACACACACACACACACACACACACACACACACACACACACACACACACACAACCACACACAGGTTATCATTTGCAATGGGGACAACGTTTTTGTTTATGACTTTCTACAGGTTGTGGACGCATTAAAAAATCAGGTAAAATGACCACTGCCCAGTTAGCTCATACACATCTTTAAATCTCTGGATTGATGAAGTAATGTGCTGATCATACTCAATGGGGACCCTGGGGAAAAAGAGTTAATATGGCTCATGGGGACCAAATTTAAATAATTTTGCATAATTCACACATTCTACCTGACAACTGAGGACCATTTTAAAAAAAAAGTTAAAATTAAATATATTAAAAATCACTTAAGCATTTCCAGAATGTATCTGCCTATCATTTAAAAAGGTTTCCCTTTAGGGGACCTGTTTTTTTTGTCCCCATACCGTCAGAGGTCCCCTATAGGTGACTGTGTAAACAGAGTGATGTCCCCATTACGTCAGCATTGCCAGAACACACACACACACACACACACACACACACACAGGTTATCATTTGCAATGGGGACCAAGTATTTGATCGTGACTTGTGGGGACCACCCTTTCTACAGGTTGTGGACGCATTAAAAAAGATGAGATAAAATGACCACTGCCCAGTTAGCTCTTACACGTCTTTAAATCTCTGGATTGATGAAATAATGTGCCGATCACTCTTACTGGGGACCCTGGGGAAAAAGTTAGTATGGTTCATGGGGACCAAATTTAAATAATTTTGCATAATTCACACAAATTTGGATGTGACTACTGAGGACTATCATTTAAAAAGGTTTCCCTTTAGGGCAGTGGTCCCCAACCACCGGGCCGCGGCCCGTTACCAGGCCGCAGAAGAATTTTTTATTAATTTTTATTTAAAAAAAATACAATTAAAATAAAAAATATATATATATATTTTTTTTATTAAATCAACATAAAAAACACAATATACACTTACAACTAGTGCACCAACCACAAAAACCTCCCTTTTTCATGACAAAGAAAAAATAAAAAAATAAAATTAAATAAAAAAAAGGATTCCCCCCGCCCCTCTGGGCCGCGGGACAAATTATTAAGCGTTGACCGGTCCGCGGCTACAAAAAGGTTGGGGACCACTGCTTTAGGGGACCTGTTTTTGGTCCCCATTAAGTCAGCATAGCTCGGTTGGTAGAGTGGCCGTGCCAGCAACTTTAGGGTTGCAGGTTCGATTCCCGCTTCCGCCATCCTAGTCATTGCCGTTGTGTCCTTTGGGAAGACACTTTACCCACCTGCTCCCAGTGCCACCCACACTGGTTTAAATGTAACTTCAATATTGGGTTTCACTATGTAAAGTGCTTTGAGTCACTAGAGAAAAGCGCTATATAAATATAATTCACTTCACATTGCCAGAACACACACACACACACACACACACACACACACACACACACACACACATACAGTTCAAGTGTTGTACAGTAAAACATCCTCCAGTGACAATTTTTTACAACACTAAATCAATTGTGTATCTATAAAAAAACGTATACATTTATAAAAACCTTACAAATGTATACAAAGTGTTTATATTTGTAGTAAGCGTACATATTTCTAATCAGCCTACCTGGGGAGGACTTTGGTTCCCACCACCGGCAACGGCTTGTAGCCAAACGACCTCCTGAGCTGGCGAAGGGAGCCACTGTCAGCAAAGCCGTGCACGGCCGAGCGCCATGTCGCGTCGTGGCCGCACGTGCCCTAAAAGCGGTGTTGGGTTATTTCACACCTTCACTTCTTTGCATGTCAAACATTCATTCATTCACAAGTCCTAACACACGAAATGATGATGTACCATGTGACTATTGGTGGGAATTATCAAAACTTTTGTTTTCATTGTAAACATTCTTCAAGTAACTAAATCCATACATTTTTAGGTTTAAACATACACATTTTCTAAAAAGCTAGCATGAAAATTTAGCATGCTAATGTTAACATGCTAATGTAAGAGACTTTTACATAATTTTAAGATGGCGCCAAATATCAAAATCTATATATTTTTTTAGGTATAAACATACAAGATTAGCGTGAAAGCTAGCATAAAATGTTAGCGTGCTAATAAAGGAGACATTAACATACCTCCAAGGTAACAGGTAGCGCTAAGCCTCAAAATCCATGTTTTTTTAGGTATAAACATAAAAATCTTGCTATAAAGCTAGCATAAAACGTTAGCGTGCTAATAAAAAAACATTAGTATACCTCCGAGATAACGCTAAGCATCAAAATCCATGTTTCTTTTAGGTGTAAACATACAAATTTTGCTAGAAAGCTAGCATAAAACGTTAGCGTGCTAATGAAAAAAAAACATAAGCATACCTCCAAGATAACGCTAAGCATCAAAATCCATGTTTTTTTTTAGGTATAAACATACAAATTTTGCTAGAAAGCTAGTATGTAACGTTAGCGTGCTAATAAAAGAGACATTAGTATACCTCCAAGATGGGGCTAAGGATCCAAATCCATGTTTGTTTGTTTTTGGTTAAAACACACATATTTAGCTGAAATGCTAGACAAAATGTGAGCATGATGACAAAGAAAAGATTAGCTTATTTGTAAAATAGCGCCAAGTAATGACAGGTGTAAACACACCAAATTAGTTGAACAACAAGCATTAAATGTTAACATGCTGACATTAACATGCTAATACAAGTGACATTAGCATACTTCCGAGATGGTGCCAAGTATCAAAAACCATGAATTTTAGGTTGAACCACACGCAATTAGTGAAAAAGCTGGCATAGAGCATTAGCATGATGCCATAAGACAAGTTAGCATACTTCTAAGATGGCTCCAAGTATTAAAATGCAGTATATCTATGTGTAAACATACAAAACTTAGCTAAAAAAGTAGCATAAAATATGCAAAAGACACTAACATACTTCCAAAATGTCAACTAGTATCAAAAACCATGATTTTTAGGACCAAAAAGGTGCTAATAAAACGTTAGCATGCTAACGTGACTGGACTTTGTAGGTGTAAAAATACATTAAAAAATACAAAAACATTAGCATGCTAACAACAGCATAGCATGCTAACAACAGCATGCTAGTAAGAGAAGTTAGCATACTTCCAAGATGGCGCCAAGGATCAAAAGTCCAAATTTTTAGGTCTAAACATAAAAAATTTGCAAAAAAAGCTACCCATCATTTTCACAAGCATACTATCATGTCTGAAAAATCAACAAATAAATAAATACTACAAAGTTATTAACAGGAAATTACCAAAATAAGAGTTGAAGAGAGGATATTATAGCAGGTGTTGTGTCAGCATTGTCACAGTCAGTACGTAAGAAGAGGGCGATCCATCGACTGATTGGGGATATCAGTAAATGATCGATACCAGAGTGATTAAGTTTGATATTGTATTTTGTTATTTTTGTTCATGTTTACAAACTCAGGGAAGAATTTCATGGGACACAGCAGTACTTGAAGGATTTAAAAGAGATAGTAGTTTTGACTTGTGTTTAATTAACAAGTACTATAGACTTAGTATGTAAGGAAGTAGTTTAAATATTGTGTTGATATTGTCATATTGTCAATAGCACTATTCAGTACATTAATTAAATGTACAGTTATGACATGTGTAAAGTTATTATACTGATATGTTTGTAGTTTTATTGACAGTTTACACATTTTAAAAATGTGATGATTCTGCATTTATGAATTTAAGTAATCAGTGACTAATCACATTTATTGATCATTGCCAGATTACCCGAGGCCCGCTGCTTATGGTCAGGAAGCTCTCCACTGCAGTCAGAGTGCCTAAAATGTCACAACAAGAGAATATGATGTCGAACAAGAAGATTACACACAATATGACATCATATGTACTGCACAATGGAATCTACATTTAACTCCAAAGCAATTTGCCTTCAATTTCAAGAATAAGTGAAGCCTAAAAGGGAAAGACTTATTTTTATTGTGTGTACGTTTTGAAGGGATGAAAAAATCCCTTATTTTGAAATGCAAAGTGTGCCAATGGTGTCCATAACAATTAGAATATAAAAATAAAATAAAAAATATATTCTTTAAAATGAATAAATAAAAATAAATGAAATACTAATTAGAATTTTTTTTTTTTTTAAAGTTTCCCTTGGTATCAATTAAGTTTGTGTAAAATGATGCACCAATTCCAAGAATGCAAATGTTGACAGGTGGGCCAACAGTGTTCATTAAATGAGTCAATTAAATAAATAAAAAATAATAAATAAAAATAAATTAATACATTTAAAAAAATTACAAAATAATAATTGAAAGCATTTTTTTCCTCTCAGAATCAATAAAGTTAGTCTACAACATACGTCAATGCCAAAAATATAAATGTTGACAGGTGAACCAACAGTGTTCATAAAAATAAAAGTAAATTAAATACAAATAAATGAAAGTTAAAAAAAAAAACATTATTTAAAAAAAATACATATATTTAAAAAAAATACAATAAAATGTTCATTAAAAAAAAGTTTTGTTGGGATGAATGGTATGAGTAAAATAATGCGTCAATGCCAAAAATGCAAACTGACAGGTGTGCCAACAGTGTTCATGAAAAACGTAAATAAATTAGAAATAAATAAATAAAAGTTTTTAAAAAAACCTATATATTTTTAAATATCTATCCATCCATTTCTACCGCTTGTCCCTTTCGGGGTAGCTGGAGCCTATCTCAGCTGCATTCAAGTGGAAGGCGGGGTACACCCTGGACAAGTCACCACCTCATCGCAGTATGACTCTCTTCAAATAAATAGATACAAATAAATAAATAAGTTAAAGTTATTGTTTAATAAATAAATATGTATAAAACATATATATACACACATATATATGTAGATACATGTATACACATACATATATATATAAATAAAAAAATGTGCTTTCTTGCGATTAACAGTTTGTCTAAAATGATGCGTCAATGCCAAGAAAGCAAATATTGACAGGTGTGGCAACAGTGTCCATAAAAATAAGTCAATTAAAGGCCTACTGAAACCCACTACTACCCACCACACAGTCTGATAGTTTATATATCAATGATGAAATATTAATATTGCAACACATGCCAATACGGCTTTTTTAGTTTACTAAATTACAATTATAAATTTCCCGGGAGTTTCGTCTTGGAAACGTCGTGTACGCAAGACGTCACAGGTTTTTAGGAAGTATGAGCACTACGCACACACACACACAGCTAAAAGTCGTCTGCTTTAACGGCATAATTACACAGTTTTTTGGAGATCTGTGTTGCTGAATTTTTTGCAATTTGTTCAATTAATATTGGAGAAGTCACAGTAGAAAGATGGAGTTGGGAAGCCTTAGCCTTTAGCCACACAAACACACGGTGATTCCTTATTTAAAATTCCCGGAGCTGAAAATTTACTATGGATCAGAGCGGTCAAGCGAACATGGATCCCGACCAAATGTCAACCAGCAGGTTTCGGGGAGAAAATTGTGGTTAAAAAGTCGCCACCTACCGGATATCAGCGGAGCTTGTATCGTCTGTACAACTGCTGTCAACACCCGTGAGACATTGGCGTCAAGACACCCGTGGACACACCCTTCCGACTATCAGGTAATATTAAACTCACTAAAACACTAGCAACACAATAGAAAGATAAGGGATTTCCCAGAATTAACCTAGTAAATGTGTTTAAAAACATCGGAATACTCCCAATACTATCGCGTTTTTTCTTGTTATCTAGTCCGTCGCTATCAATATCCTTAAACACAAATTTTTCATCCTCGCTCAAATTAATGGGGAAATTGTCGTTTTCTCGGTCCGAATAGCTGTTTTTGTTGGAGGCTCCCATTAAAAACAATGTGAATATATGAGGAGCCATCAAACATGTGACGTCATCGTCTGCGACTTCCGGTAGAGGCGAGGCTTTTTCAGGAAGTACCAAAAGTGGCGAACTTTATCGTCGATTTTCTCTACTAAATCCTTTCAGCAAAAATATGGCAATATCGCAAAATGATCAAGTATGACACATAGAATGGACCTGCTATCCCCGTTTAAATAAGAAAATCTCAATTCAGTAGGCCTTTAAATACAAATATGTAAAAACAAAATCTTAAACCCATCCATGTCCCTTTAAAAGATAAATTGACAAAAAATAAATACAATAAAATATAAAGGAAAAACACGTTTTCTTGGGATGAATAGTTTGTGTAAAATGATGCATCAGCGCCAATAATGCAAAAGTTGACTGGTGTGCCAACAGCGTTCATAAAAATAAAAGTAAAATAATTACAAATAAATATAAATCAAAGATTTAAAAAAAAACATCATTTAAAAAAAAAAAAAAAAAATACAATAAAATATTAATATAAAAAAAGTTTTCTTGGGATGAAAAGTTTGTCTAAAATGATGCATCAATGCCAAGAATGTAAGTGTTCATGAAAAAAGTAAAAAAAATAATAATGAAAGTTTAAAAAAAATACAAATAAATATTTTTTTTAAAATCATACATTTCTTTTAAATATATAAATGAAAAAAAAAATATATATATATATATGTATATATATATTTAAATGAACAAAAGTTTTCTTGCGGTATAACAGTTTGTCTAAAATGATGCGTCAATGCCAAGAATGCAAATGTGTGCCAACAGTGTCCATAAAAATTAAAATAAATTCACTATAAATAAATAAGTAAAAACTAAATCTTATATTTAAAAATAAATAAATACATTAAAAAATATATATATTTATAAATGAAGAAAACGTTTCCTTAGGATGAATAGTTTGTGTAAAATGATGCATCAATGCCAAGAATGCAAATGTTGACAGGTGTGCCAACAGTGTTCACAAAAATATAAGGCAATTAAATACAAATAAATAACTAAAAGTTTTTTAAAAATATAATAGTTTTTAAAATAAATATATGGAATAATCTAAAAGTCGATAAAATACAAAAAAAATAATAGATATGTTTAAAAATATATATTTCTTTTAATAAATATATTTAAAAACAATTTTTAAAAAATAATGAAAAATAACGGGGATGGTTAGTTTATGTAAAATTATGCATCAATGCCAAGAATGCCAACTTTGACAGGTGAGCCAACAGTGTTCATAAAAATAAAAGGCAATTAAATACATACAAATAATTAAAAGTTTTTAAAAAATATAATTTAAAAAAATAATAATTATATGAAAAAATCTAAAAGTCAATTACAAAACCCGTTTCCATATGAGTTGGGAAATTGTGTTAGATGTAAATATAAACGGAATACAATGATGAGCAAATCCCTTTCAACCCATATTCAATTGAATGCACTACAAAGACAAGATATTTGATGTTCAAACTCAAACTTTATTTTTTTTGGTAACAATAATTAACTTGGAATTTCATGGCTGCAACACGTGCCAAAGTAGTTGGAAAAGGGCATGTTCACCACTGTGTTACATCACCTTTTCTTTTAACAACACTCAATAAACGTTTGGGAACTGAGGAAACTAATTGTTGAAGCTTTGAAAGTGGAATTCTTTCCCATTCTTGTTTTATGTAGAGCTTCAGTCCACGCTGTCGTATTTTACGCTTCATATTGCGCCACACTTTTTCGATGGGAGACAGGTATGGACTGCAGGCGGGCCAGGAGAGTCCCCCCACTCTTTTTTTATGAAGCCACGCTGTTGTAACACTTGTCTTGCTGAAATACGCAGGGGCGTCCATGATAACCTTGCTTGGATGTCAACATATGTTGCTCCAAAACCTGTATGGACCTTTCAGGATTAATGGTGCCTTCACAGATGTGTAAGTTACCCATGCCTTGGGCACTAATACACCCCCAAACCATCACAGATGCTGGCTTTTGAACTTTGCGCCTATAACAATCAGAATGGTTATTTTCCTCTTTGTTATGGAGGACACCACGTCCTCTGTTTCCAAATATAATTTGAAATGTGGACTCGTCAGACCACAGAACACCTTTCCACTTTGCATCACTCTATCTTAGGTGAGCTCGGGCCCAGCGAAGCCGGCGGCCTTTCAGGATATTGTTGATAAATGGGTTTGGTTTTGCAGAGTAGAGTTTGAACTTGCACTTACAGATGTAGCGACCAACTGTAGTTACTGACAGTGGTTTTATGAAGTGTTCCTGAGCCCATGTGGTAATATCCTGTACACGCTGATGTCGGTTTTTGATGCGGCACCGCCTGAGGGATCAAAAGTCCGTAATATCATCGCTTACGTGCAGTGATTCCTTCAGATTCTCTGAACTTTTTGATTATTTTACGGACCATAGATGGTAAAATCCCTAAATTCCTTGCAGTAGCTCGTTCAGAAATGTTGTTCTAAAACTGTTCGACAATTTTCTTACAAATTGGTGACCCTCACCCCATCCTTGTTTGTGAATTACTTAGCATTTCATGGAAGCTGCTTTTACACCCAATCATGGCACCCACCTGTTCCCAATTAGCCTGCACACCTGTGGGATGTTCCATATAAGTGTTTAATGAGCATTCCTCAACCTTATCAGTATTTATTGCCACCTTTCCCAACTTCTTTGTCACGTGTTGCTGGCATCAAATTCTAAAGTTAATGATTATTTGCACACAAAAAAAATGTTTATCAGTTTGAACATCAAATATGTTGTCTTTGTAGGATATTCAACTGAATATGGGTTGAAAAGGATTTGCAAATCATTGTATTCCGTTTATATTAACATCTGACACAATTTCCCAACTCATATGGAAACGGGGTTTGTAAATACGAAAACATTAATGGATAAGTTTAAAAAAAACAAACATTTTTTTTAATAAATATATTTAAAAACTATTTTTTTTAAATTATGAAAAATAAGATTTCTAGAGATGAATAGTTTGTCTAAAACAATACGTCAATGCCAAGAATGCAACTGTTGACAGATGTGCCAACAGTGTACAATAAAAAAAGTCAATTAAATGAGGTAAAAAAAAAAAGAAATCAGATTTTTTTTTTTTATAAATATTTAAAAAAAAATGTATACAATATACATTTTGGGGGGATGAATTGTTTGTCTAAAATGATGTGTCAATGTTGCCAAAGATGTGAAATAAGTCCAACCTTTAAAGTGCTCCTGAGTGTAGATGATGCCAAGGTCTGCTGGGATGGAGTCAAAGCCACAGCTGCCGATCACGTAGACTCCTCTGTCCAAGGCCTTGGTGTGGTACAGCAGCTGCATGCGCTCCAGGAACTACAAACAAGCATGACATAATTTTGCAGAAGAAGAAGTGTCCAATAGCCACAGTGCTGCTTGGGGGCCATTTGCAGCCCACACACTCTTGCTACAATATTGGATCCACTATGGACTGGACACTCACTGTTATGTTGGATCCACTATGGACTGGACTTTCACAATATCATGTTAGACCCGCTCGAGGGCGGGGTTGCCCACATATGCGGTCCTCTCCAAAGTTTCTTATAGTCCTTGTCACCGACGTCCCACTGGGGTGAGTTTTTCCTTGTCCTTATGTAGGCTCTGTACCGCGGATGTCGTTGTGGCTTGTGCAGCCCTTTGAGACACTTGTGATTTAGAGCTTTATAAATAAACATTGATTGATTGATTGATTGACACACAGTCTAAAATGTATTCTAAAAACACATCTGGAAGACTCACAGTGAAAAGACCAAACTGTCTTAAAGGGGAACTGCACTTTTTTTTTGAATGTTTTTCATTCATATTCCTTATGCAAGACAAGAACACACTTTTTTTATGCATTCTAAATCGTCAATAAATGTTAGCAAGAGTAAGCTAATGGGAGTACACTACTGCGCCTATAGAGCACTCAAAAACCATCCAAAAAGCGCCAGCTATACTCCATTTGCATGTCGTGACCTGAATATATTTACAAAGTACTGTATTTTCCCGACTATAAAGCGCACCGGTATAGAGGCCACACCCACAAAATTTTTGAAAATAAATGTTTTCATACATTAGCCACACCAGACTATTAGCCACAGTTATATATGTTGTGTAATGAATTATTTACACAGAAATATCCTGTACTTGTTTATTTACATACCTTAATTGTTTCCGATCTGTAACACGGCAGTAAAATGGCTGATCAAACAAAACACAAGTCATCGCCATGGACCCACTAGCGGCGCAAGCTAGCACTCCAATCAGCTAAACAGACTCAATAACTCCACGGTGACGTTTTGGTGAATTGTCTGAGGAATTTGTGAAACTGAAACAATACAAAAAGAATGCCTTTATAAGTTAATAATACTAACACAGACACTCGTAAACCTGTTAGCAATATTAGCAAATACAAACGACGCTAGCTTGATTACATTGTGAGAGCACGTACAAATATGCATGACAACACTCCTACAGACATCACACATGGGACGCTTTAGTAAGTAAGAATTGTTGTAAGATTATTGTAAAACTTTGAACTTTGCTTTTAGTGATGAATGAAGACTCCATACGACTAGAAACGCTATGGACAGTTTTACTTCCGGTTCAAAGCATTAAAACCGGAAGCTTAATATTCAACCCGCAGCACCTGCAGTGAGTGAACTCGTCCAAAAGATGGTGCCACGGCACAAACAATAACTCGGTGTTTCTGTCGGTGTTCTATAAAAACTAATTGTTGGATATAGGGCTGGGCTCATTTAATATATGCTCATTTCCTTGCTCTTATGTGGGCCTACCGAGGATGTCGTAGTGGTTTGTGTTGTGGTTTGTGCAGCCCTTTGAGACACTAGTGATTTAGGGCTATATAGGTAAACATTGATTGATTTCAAACTTTCATGCAGAGAAGGAAATCACAACTAAGTCAATTGACCAAAACTATATTTATTAAACAGTTATTAAGCAGTGGCACAAACATTCATGTCATTTTAAAACAGAAAGTGCAAGATTGTCAGAGACATTTTAAAACAAGCTATATGTGCACTTTTGTGCATGATGTCACTAAGATGACATATCAAAATTAATGTGCACTTTTTGTACAGAACGCCACTACAATAGTTTCAAACAAATAAAGTGCACTTTTGTGCAGGATGTCACACAAGATATTTCAATAACTGTCGAATAAAAATGAGCTGCATAATAGGAAATAAAACAGTGTACATATGTCCTTCTAGGGCTGGGCGATTTATCGATATTTTGCGGGTTTGTCTCTGTGTGATATAGAAAATGACTATATCGTGATATTAGGGTATACGTTCTCACGCAGTTGTTTTTAGCTACGGGCATTACACTACGGGCTCTTCTTCACTCTTTCTTGTGTCTCCTTCTCACAGATAACAAGCGCACCTTCTTACATACGTCACGTACGTATACGCCTTCGCAGAGCGGAGAGGTAGCATCATGGGTAACATTAGCTGTGATGCTAGCGGAGCCGTGCAATTGGAAATTACGCAAGAAAGAATTTGCGAATTTAGTAACAAATGAAGGAAGAATTCCCAAGAAAAACAGCAGGGGATCCATCGTCTGGCGGTGGTTTGGCTTCAAGTGGGAATACCGTATTTCCTTGAATAGCCGCCGAGGTGCTAATTAATTTAAAACCTCTTCTCACTTCTGCGCTTATTCAAAGCATACGGCTAAAGTAAGCAGGCACTAACAATTTTAAAACCTCTTTTCACCCTTGCGCTTACCAATGGCATGCAGTAAAGAATTGAGTGTGATAAAAAATAATAATAATACAAATTTATTCTGCGTCCGCGACCCGGTGATTGGGGACCACTGCTCTACAGCATGTCATCACACCCACTTTCACACCATGCTGTCTGCGTGCCGGCCGGACGCATGCATTTTGCTGTTTCTTAAACGAGATTGCAATGCATACTTGGTCAACAGCCATACCTTTTACACTGATGGTTGTGATATAAACAACTTTAAAACTCTTACTAATATGAGCCACACTCTGTGAACCCACACCAAGCACATTTCTGGAGAGCATTGGCTCTGAGGCACTATATAAACGCAGCTTAGGGATTACCCATAATGCCGTGTATCTGTGACTCTTGGCTATTATACACGCGCCCCCAACCCCGCCCACCTCAACCAGCGCATGGGGGGGGTTTGGTGCCAGCGGGTGTATGGACGGTGTAGCCAGGAGTCGTGGATGCATTGCATTGTGGGTAGGTGTTGTGTTGCATTTGTGGTGTGTTGCAGGGCATATGTTCTCCAGAAGTGTGTTTGTCATCGTTTAATGTGGGTTCACAGAGTGTGGCGCGTATTGGTAGGAGTGTTGAAGTTGTTTTATATCACAACCGTTAGTGTGATCTGTATGGCTGTGGAACAAGACCCCTAGTTTACACATAGTAAAAGCAAAAATAATCTCCGCCGTCGTTTTAAAATGACGGCAGAGGACAGGTCACTCGTGACGTCACATGTTTGACACGGTGGTAAAAGCAGGCATGCGCTTATTAATTTGGGGAGCAAGTAAAACCTGACAGTAATTCAAGACAGCCGCTATTCAAGGAAATACGGTGTGTCGAACAGACTATTGTAATTTGTCAAGTATGGTGCTAAAGCGTTGCTACAAAAAGTAGCATTACTGCTTATATGTAGCATCATTTGAAAAGTCACTTGCTGGAAAATGAAGAGTGCTTACTCCGCATGTCAACATCTCCACTCTGTGCCACACCAACAAAATGCCGAGGCAGCCATTTCCACATCACCCCCGTATGAAAAATACAGTGAACAACATAAGGAGAAAACGTCCGCAGTAACCTACCACATAGCGGTTTGATTTCCTATTATGCAGCTCATTTTCATTTGACAGTTATTGAAATATCTTGTGTGACATCATGCAGAAAAGTGCACCTTATTTGTTTTGAACTATTGAAGTGGCGTTCTGTATGAAAAGTGCACTTTAATTTAGTGTTTTGATATGTCATCTTAGTGACATCATGCACAAAAGTTCACTAATAGCTTGTTTTAAAATGTCTCTGACAATCTTGCACTTTCTATTTTAAAATGACATGAGTGTTTGTGCCACTGCTTAATAACTATTTAATAAATTCAGCTTTGGTCAACTGACTTAGCTGTGATTTCCTTCTCTCCATGAAAGTTTGAAATTAGCATATATTAATGCAGTATAAACAAGAATGTTTTAATGTAGACACATAGAATCATCATACTGCTGTGATTATATGCTTCAAGTGTTCATTCAAGGCTAAGGCAAAATATGGAGATATATATCGTGTATCACGATATGGCTTAAAAATATTGAGGTATTAAAAAAAGGCCATATCGCCCAACCTTATGTCCTTCGTTCTGTGTTAGGTCCCTGCGGACGTTATCTCCTTCTGTTGTTGATTTTTTTTTTTTTTCATAGTGTTGATCTGGAAATGAACAAAGATGTTGACATGCAGAGTTTCAAGCACTCTTCATTCTCTAGCGGGTGACTTTTCAAATGATGCTACAAATTAGCAGTGCTGCTACTTTTTGTAGCAACGCTTTTGCCGCATAATTGTTCAACATATTCCCGCTTGAAGCCAAACCACCGCCAGACGATGCACCCTGTGCTGTTTTTCTTGGGGATTAATTATTCCTCCATTTGTTACCAGATTCGCACCTTCTCTCTCTCGTATTACCACTCGCAACGCACCGCTAGCACCACAGCTAATGTTACCAATGTAGCTACCTCTCTGCTCGGGGAGGGCGTGTGACGTTGCACGCGTGACGTGTGTAAGAAGGTGCGCTTGTTCATGTCTCTGTGAGAAGGAGAGACAAGAAAGAGTGGGAAATTGCTAAAAGCTAAAAGCAACTGTGTAAGAACGTATACTCGAATATCACGATATAGTCATTTTCTATATCGGGCAGAGACAAACCCGTGATATATCGAGTATATCGATGTATCGCCCAAAACTTTATGGTCGCTGCCAAAGAAAAAAATCCATAAATTAGCCACAGTTTGCAAAGCGTAGGAGAAAGGTAGCAGCTAATAGTCCGGAATTTAGGGTATTCACAGCGTTTACGGTATAAAAATGTGGATGGAGGTGTTTGGGTGTTTTTAGAGCGATTAATGGGTGGAATACAGCAACTCCGATTGGCTCCCTTGTTAGCTGACTTTTACTAACATTCCTTTACGAGTCAGAATGCATTTGAAAAAGAATAGGTGTTCTCCTCTTACATTAGGATTGTGGATGATAGATGAAGGTACAAATATTCACCTGAGGCTCTCCACAGATGTCGATGTAGTGAGCGCCGTTCTCCACGCAGGCGGCGACAACCGGCTCGCCGTAAAACCTGTACTAAAACACGCGTCGCTATGGTGACGACAGCATTTGATATTTCATCAACAAGCCACGCGTCAGGGACTTACTGGACCAACGCAGTTGACAACCAGCAGGCTCTGTCCACACATGGCAGCCAGAGATTGTTTGTCAGACACGTCCGCTGTGATGATGTCAACGTCTGTGCTCAGCTGCGGCGTAGCTGCAGAATAGAAGACATCTTCATTATATAAAGCGGGGAAGTCCTAACTTTTTCCAGTGGATAAAAAGTGAAGGATGTGGGGGCCACTTGGATACATTTTGTACATTTAAGATACTAAAACAATACGGGTCAATCAATATATCTGAACACAACATTCATGTCTTAGCTTTGTGCTGTCGCTAACAAAGTATGTTCTACGTCATTTGCACTGAATTAAGCATTTTTAAGCATAAAAATAGCTAAAAGAACTTAAAAATATCAATACTTGACCACCAGACGAAACCAAAACAATCAGACCATGCTGTTCAGTATCCTGGCCCCTGATTGGCTCAGGCAGCGTTACTAATACAAGCATGGGCAGTCCAACGCCTCAGACTAATAACTTGGTACTTGATGCTGACATGCTAACATTAACCTGCTAACTTTTTTTTCCCCAATTTTACAGCCAAACGCCTCAGACTCATAACTTGGTACTTGATGCTGACATTAACCTGCTATCTTTTTTAGCCAATCTTACAACCAAACGCCTCAGACTCATAACTTAGAACTTGATGCTAGCATGCTAAATTTAATCTGATAACTTTTTTTTGCCAATTTTACCGCCAAACGCTTGAGATTCATAAGTTGGTACTTGATGCTAGCATGCTAACATTAACCTGCTAACTTTTTTTTTTTGCCAATTTTACCGCCAAACGCCTCAGACTCATAACTTGGTACTTGATGCTAGCATGCTAACATTAACCTGCTAACTTATTTTTTTGCCAATTTTACCGCCAAACGCCTCAGACTCATAACTTGGTACTTGATGCTAGCATGCTAACATTAACCTGATAACTTTTTTAGCCAATTTTACTGCCAAACGCCTCAGATTCATAACTTGGTACTTGATGTTAGCATGCTAACATTAATCTGCTAACTTTTTTAGCCAATTTTACAACCAAACGCCTCAGACTAATAACTCGGTACTTGATGAGAGCATGCCAACATGAACCTGTTTACTATTTTTTGCCAATTTTACCGCCAAACGCCTCACACTCATAACTCGGTACTTGATGCTAGCATCCTAACATTAACCTGATCACTTGTTTAGCCAATTTTACTGCCAAACGCCTCAGACTCAAAACTTTGTACTTGATGCTAGCATCCTAACATTAACCTGATAACTTGTTTAGCCAATTTTACTGCCAAACGCCTCAGATTCATAACTTGGTACTTGATGCTAGCATGCTAATATTAACCTGCTAACTTTTTTAGCCAATTTTACAACCAAACACCTCAGACTAATAACTTGGTACTTGATGAGAGCATGCCAACATGAACCTGTTTACTATTTTTTGCCAATTTTACCGCCAAACGCCTCAGACTCATAACTCGGTACTTGATGCTAGCATCCTAACATTAACCTGATAACTTGTTTAGCCAATTTTACTGCCAAACGCCTCAGACTCAAAACTTGGTACTTGATGCTGACATTAACCTGCTATCTTTTTTAGCCAATCTTACAACCAAACGCCTTAGACTCATAACTTAGTACTTGATGCTAGCATGCTAACATTAACCTGATAACTTTTTTAGCCAATCTTACAACCAAACGCCTCAGACTCATAACTTGGTACTTGATGCTGACATCAACCTGCTATTTTTTTTTAGCCAATCTTACAACCAAACGCCTCGGACTCATAACTTAGTACTCGATACTAGCATGGTAACATTAATCTGATAACTTTTTTTTGCCAATTTTCCCGCCAAACGCTTTAGATTCATAACTTGGTACTTGATGCTAGCATGCTAACATTAACCTGCTAACTTTTTTAGCCAATTTTAAAACCAAACGCCTCAGACTAATAACTTGGTACTTGATGCAAGCATGCCAACATTAACCTGCTTATTATTTTTTGCCAATTTTACCGCCAAACGCCTCAGACCCATATGGCCAATGATGCAAACATGCTAACATTAACCTGATAACTTTTTTTCGCCAATTTTACCGCCAATCGCCTCAGACTAATAACTTGGTACTTGATGCAAGCATGCCAACATTAACCTGCTTACTATTTTTTGCCAATTTTACCGCCAAACGCCTCAGACCCATATGGCCAATGATGCAAACATGTTAACATTAACCAGATAACTTTTTCTGGCCAATTTTACCGCCAATCACCTCAGACTTATAACTTGGTACTTGATGCAAGCATGCTAACATTAACCTGATAACTTTTTTAGCCAATTTTACAACCAAACGCCTCAGACCCATAGCTTGGTACTTGATGCTAGCATTCTAATATTAACCTGCTAACTTTTTTTTTTTGCCAATTTTAACGCCAAACGCCTCAGACCCATTACTTGGTACTTGATGCCAGCATGCTAACATTAACCTGCTAACTTTTTTAGCCGATTTTACCGCTAAAAGACTCATAAGTTAATATTTGATGCTTGCATGCTAACATTAACCTGCTAACTTTTTTTAGCCAATTTTACCGCTAAAAGACTCATAACTTGATATTTGATGCTAGCATGCTAACATTAACCTGCTAACTTTTTTTAGCCAATTTTACAGCCAAATGCCTCAAACTCATAAAATGGTACTTGACGCTAGCATGCTAACATTAATCTGCTAACATTTTCAGCAAATTTTACAACCAAACACCTCAAACTCATAACTTGGTACTTAAGGCGTGCATGCTAACATTAACCCGTTATCTTTTTTAGCCAAGTTTACAACCAAAACGCCTCAGACCAATAACTTGGCACTTGATGCAAGCATGCCAACATTAACCTGCTAACTTTTTTAGCCAATTTTTTTACCATCAAACGACTCATACCTTGGTACTTGTTGCATATAAAGTGCTGGCATTCTAACGATGGCATGCTAACATGCCAACAATGGCCTGCCAAATTTTTTTCAAACGACTCATACCTTGGTACTTCTTGCATATAAAGTGCTGGCATTCTAACGATGGCATGCTAACATGCCAACAATGGCCTGCCAAATTTTTTTGCCAAATTTGCAGCCGAACGCCTCCGATTCGTATGCCTTGGTACTTGCTAACGTTTACAATCTAACAGGCTAAGTTTTACAGCAGAATTTGCAGCCGAAAGCCTTAGACTTTCATAACTTGGTACTTGATGAATGTTAAGTGTTAGGATGCCAACATTTACCTGCTAACTTTTTTTCGGCCAATTTTGCAGCCAAACACCACAAAATCGGAACTTGATACTTGATGCATATTTAGTGTTAACATGTTAAGTTTAGCATGCTAACATGAATCTGCTAACTTTTTTAGCCAAATTTGCACCCAAACGCCTCAGTCTCATGTACCTTGGTACTTGATGCATGTTAATCACAATTTTGGAGGGAAAAATGTCAATTGGGTTTTTTTTCTCAACAAGGTGCAACCCTACTTTGGACACCTCTGAAGTACACTAGAATGTCGTGGTGTACCGTCAGGGCCAGCAAGGCCTTCTCCGCTGGCCTAACATACCCAGAAATCATGGTCATAATTAAAGATAAGAGTAATTTTTACTTTACTTTCCTTAAATATCTAAAAGCATTAATATTCTCTTCATGTCATATTAGGCTCATTCCAGCCCAGTTGTTTTTAGGTTATAGAGTTTTTATCCAATCAGAATTCAGCTAGCTTATGTTGCCATGCTGTACCAAATCTGTCCGAAGCCTTCAGAATTAACAATGCTGGCGTCCGTGCACTCAAGTTGATAGACAGTTTCGGTAGCCAATCAGATCACAAGTCGTTGTCAGTAAGGCCTTCTCGATGGCCTAAGGCAGATATATATATAGTGATGTTATGAGCTAGGCAACATAAAAACTCAATTACCCAGCATGCCACAGTAGTGAAGAGCATACGCCGGCAGCGGGATGTTTTTGATGGAGTAAAATTTGTGGAGTAAAATTTAAGAAGTCGGCCAACACGCCTCGTCTGCGTCTTTTATGATTAGACGAGACAACGCAAATATTTGCAAGGCCATTTTCAAGAAGGATATTTAAAGAGAAACTACATCTTGTGAGCACACTTGCCAACCCTCCCGATTTTACCGGGAATCTCGCGAATTTCAGTGCTCCTACCAAAAATCTCCCGGGGTAACCATTCTACCGATTTCCACCCTGACAACATTATCGGGGGCGAGCCTTTAGCGTCCTCTACAACCTATCGTCACGTCTATTATTCCTCCATACAAACAGCGTGCCGGCCCAGCAACACAATATACGCATCTTTTAAACACATGTGAGTGAATGCAAGGCATACTTGATCAACCACCATACAGGTCACACTGAGGGTGGCCGTATAAATAACTTTAACACTGTTGCAAATATGCGCCACACTGTGAACCCACATCTAACAAGAATGACAAACACATCCGCACCGTAACACAACATAAACATAACAAAACAAATACCCAGGGTCCATTGCAGCACTAACTCTTTCAGGACTCTACAATATACACCCCCAATTCCACCAACCCCCCTCAACTCCCGAATTCGGAGGTCTCAAGGTTGGCAATTATGCTTGTGAAACCATGTCGGGCAACCACGAAAGCTCGAATGGGTGCTACAAATTGTGAGTTCAGATGTTTTATTTCTTGATTTTCTCAGTTTTGTTTTTTGCCATTTTAATTTTAACAGTACGGGTTTATTAATTTTTAAATGCGCCAGAAAATAACCCGTTATGTACACTTGGGCGGGGCGATACATCGATATACTGGATATATCGCGGGTTTGTCTCTGTGCGATATAGAAAATGACTATATCGTGATATTCGAGTATACGTTCTCACGCAGTTGCTTTTAGCTGCGGGCATTACACTAAAAAGTCAGAAAATACTTTTTTTTCATGTTGTTCCTTTTAAATTCAGTTTACAAAAAAAAAAAGATAACATTTGAGACACTGTGGCTTTGTTGTCTCTCCTCACAGACAGCGAGCGCACATTCTTACACACGTCACATACGTATACGCCCTCGCGGAGCAGAGAAGTAGCGGCATGGGTAACGTTAGCCGTGATGCTAGTGGAGCCGTGCGAGTGGTAATACGAAAGAATGAAGATGCAAATCTGGTAACAAATGAGCGAATAATTAATTCCCAAGAAAAACAGCACGGGGTGTATCGTCTGGCGGTGGTTTGGCTTCAAGTGGGAATATGTCCAACAGACAACTGTAATTTGTCAAGTGTGGGGCAAAAGCGTTGCTACAAAAAGTAGCATTACTGCTAATATGTAGCGTCATTTGAAAAGTCACCTAATAGAGAATTACGGGTGCTTACTCCGCATGTCAACATCTCCATTCGGTGCCACACCAACAAAATGCCGAGGCAACCATTTCCACATCAACACCGTATGAAAAAAATAGTCAACAACAGAAGGAGATAACGCCCGCAGTAACCTACAAAATAGCGAAGGACATACACTATTTGATTTCCTGTTACACAGCTACATTTTATTTGACACATTGAAATATTTTGTGTGACACCATGCACAAAAGTGCACTTTATTTGTTTGAAACTATTATAGTGGCGTTCTGTACAAAAAGTGCACATTAATTTAGTGTTGTTTTGATATGTCATCTTAGTGACATCATGCACAAAAGTGCACTTGTAGCTTGTTTTAAAATGTCTCTGACAATCTTGCACTTTCTGTTTTGAAATGACATGAATGTTTGTGCCACTGCTTAATAACTGTTTAATAAATACAGTTTTGGTCAATTGACTGAGTTGTGATTTCCCTCTCTGCATGAAAGTTTAAACAAAGCCTATATTAAAGGCCTACTGAAACCCACTACTACCGACCCCGCAGTCTGATAGTTTATATATCAATGATGAAATATTAACATTGCAACACATGCCAATACGGCCGGTTTAGTTTACTAATTTGCAATTTGAAATTTCCCGCGAAATTTCCTGTTGAAAACGTCGCCGAATGATGACGCTTAAGTTGACGCGTGCTTGTGACGTTATTGGTTGGAGCGGACATTTTATGCAAGCACCACTCACGGCTAAAAGTCGTCCGATTTAATCGCATAATTACACAGTATTGTGGACATCTGTGTTGCTGAATCTTTTGCAATTTGTTCAATTAATAATGGAGACTACAAAGAAGAATGCTGTTGGTGGATTGCAGCTGCCTTTAGCAACCAAAACCCAGCCGGTGTTTCTTTGTTTGTTGTGAAGCTTTAATATGGAACACAGCGGTCAAGCAAACATGTTTCTCTACCACATGTCGACCGGCAGGTTTCAGTGAGAAAATTGTGGTAATAAGTCGGCTCTTACCGGAGCTTGTGTCGTTCTTCCTGCAGCAGCTGTCAAATAGGCAGCTGCGACTTTCTTGGATCCTCCATGGCTTCCATCAGAGACACTGGCGGTCACTAAACCCCTCCGACTTTAAGGTATGACTTTATAATCTCACTAAAACACTAACAACACAATAATCAGATAAGAATTATCCTAGTAAATGTGTCTAATAACATCTGAATCGCTCCCACTGCCGTCGCCTTTTTTTTTTCTAGTGCTTCACACTAACTTTCCTCATCCAGAAATCTTTCATCCTCGCTCAAATTAACAGGGAAATCGTCCTTTTCTCGGTCAAAATCGCTCTTGCTGCTGGTGGTTATGATTACAAACAATGTGAGGATGTGAGGAACTCCAAAACCCGTGATGTCACACGCACATCGTCTGCTACTTCCGGAACAGGCAATGTTTTTTTATTAGCGACCAAAAGTTGCGAACTTTATTGTCGATGTTCTCTACTAAATCCTTTCCGCAAATATATGGCAATATCGCGAAATGATCAAGTATGACACATAGAATGGAACTGCTATCCCCGTTTAAATAAGAAAATCTCATTTCAGTAGGCCTTTAAATGCCCAGTAGTGCGTAAATGTGTTTCTGTATAGTATTTTTCCAGCAATGGTCTAAATGCTGGTATTTAAAGGCCTACTGAAATGAGATTTTCTTATTTAAACGGGGATAGCAGGTCCATTCTATGTGTCACACTTGATCATTTCGCGATATTGCCATATTTTTGCTGAAAGGATTTAGTAGAGAACATCCACGATAAAGTTTGCAACTTTAGGTGCTAAGAGAAAAGCCCTGCCTCTACCGGTAGTCGCAGACAATGACGTCACATGTCTGATGGCTGCTCACATATTCACATTGTTTTTAATGGGAGCCTCCAACAAAAAGTGCTATTCAGATCGAGAACACGACAATTTCCCCATTAATTTGAGCGAGGATGAAAGATTCGTGTTTGAGGATATTGATAGTGACGGAGTAGAAAAAAAAAAGAAAAAATGTTTTAAAAAAAAAAATAGGAAAAAATAAAAAAACGCGATTGCATTGGGACGGATTCCGATGTTTTTAGACATATTTACTAGGTTAATTCTGGGAAATCCCTTATCTTTCTATTGTGTTGCTAGTGTTTTAGTGAGTTTAACAGTACCTGATAGTCGGAAGGGTGTGTCCACGGGTGTGTTGACGCGCAGTGTCTCAGGGGAGTCGACGGCAGCTATGGACGGCACAAGCTCAGCTTTTCTCCAGTAAGAACTGAGTTTTTAACCACAATTTTCTCACCGAAACCTGCTGGGTGACATTCCGTCCTGATTCATGTTTGCTTGACCGTGCTCTGATCCATAGGAAAGTTTCACCTCCAGGAATTTTAAACAAGGAATCACCGTGTGTTTGTGTGGCTAAAGCCTAAAGCTTCCCAACTCCGTCTTTCTACTTTGATTTCTCCAAAATTAATTGAAAAAATTGCAAAAGATTCGGCAACACAGATCTCCAAAATACTGTGTAATTATGCTGTTAAAGCAGACGACTTTTAGCTGTGTGTGTGTGCAGCGCTTATATTCATAACAGCCTGTGATGTCATGCGTACACGTCATCATTACGCAACGTTATCAAGAAAAAAGTCCCAGGAAATTTAAAATTGCAAATTAGTAAACTAAAAAGGCTGTATGGGCATGTGTTACAAAGTTAATATTTCATAATTTATTTTCACTCATACAAATCATTTTAACTTGGATTTTTTCCCTAGCTTCGAGACTCTCCCGAAGATCACTGCAGGAACACACAACAAACTCCCTTTTTTGTCTCTCATGGACACACACATGTTGTTGTGAACTTTGGACTAGCGACGGCAAATACATCAATGCCGCGGAACAGACACACACTATGGGCTTATATACACACATCCCCAAAAATTTTTTACGCCACATATACACCCTCCTGTCCCCCAATCCAACGCCCTCGACGCAATCCCGTAGGGGTGATGAATGGATGGTCAGCGCCTGAGAGCTGCGATCCACCACCATGACCTTGAACTACCTTCCCTCTGTTGCTAGATATCTCCAAGATGTATGTTGTAATATGTATATGTGCTTTGCTATGGAGGTTTTTTTCTCACTCCGAACTGGGCCCCCTTAGGAGCCCAGTCTGGATTGTATTTCTTTACTCATCCTTCTCCAGCGTTTACCTTTTACCCATCTTTCACGGGGCGCCTTATGGCGACCCATCAGCGTTCTTGTTCTGTAACCCTGTACACCATGGGTGTCAAACTCTGGCCCGCGGGCCAGAGTTTGGCTCGCCGTTTAATTTAATTTGGCCCTTGAGGCAATATCAAATTAACATTAGAGCTGGCCAGCCGGTAACACCACATTCACCACTAATACTCATACTTGCCAACTCTCCCGATTTTCCCGGTAGACTCCCGAAGTTTAGTGCCCTTCCCGAAAATCTCCCTGGGCAACCATTCTCTCCCGAATTCCACCCAGACAACAATATTGGGAGCGTGCCTTAAAGGCACTGCCTTTAGCGTCCTCTACAACATGTTGTCACATCCTCTTTTCCTCCATATAAACAGTGTGCTGGCCAAGTCACATAATATATGCGGCTTTCACGCATACGCCATACAGGTCACACTGAGGGTGGGCCTATAAACAACTTTAACATTGTTACAAATATGCGCCACACGGTGAACCTACACCAAACAAGAATGACAAAACACATTTCGGGAGAACACCCGCACCGTAACACAACAGAACAAATACCAAGGATCCCTTGCAGCACTAACTCTTCCGGAACGCTACAATATACACCCTCCCGCTACCACCAAACCCCGCCCACCTCTTTTTTTTTTTTTTTTCGAATTTATTAGCCTGTGTTAAAAGTTAATGTTGATATTTACTTTAGAAGGCTGCAAATAGAAAATAGGTTGTTAATGTTTTAAATAAAATGTTATTTAATATACCACTGATGTTTTTTCGTTTGTTTTTTGAAAGTTAATTTTGCACTATTACGTTATATAAGCTCTGCCTGTTCCATGGGAGGAAGCCCGAGTACCCGGAGGGAACCCACGCAGTCACGGGGAGAACACGCAAACTCCACACAGAAAGATCCCGAGCCCGGGATTGAACCCAGGATTATTCAGGACCTTCGTATTGTGAGGCAGATGCACTAACCCCTGTACCACCGTGCTGCCCTATTTAAGCCTTGCTTGTTCAATATTCACTGCAAAACTTGTTTGGATCCCTATTAAAAGGTTAATTTGTTCAACCTTGGCCCGCGGCTTTGTTCAGTTTTAAATTTTGGCCCACTCTGTATTTGAGTTTGACACCCCTGCTGTACACTTGTTTGCTCGTCTAATCTTTGTGCTGAAAACATAGTTTTGTTGTACTTGTTGCAATGACAATAAAGACCTACCTACCTACCTATCAGATTGCGTAGTGGGTAGTAGTGGGTTTCAGTAGGCCTTTAAATAAGAAAATCTCATTTCAGTAGGCCTTTAAATGCCCAGTAGTGCGTAAATGTGTTTCTGTATAGTATTTTTCCAGCAAAGGTCATAAATAATGGTATTTTAAGAGGTAATTATTGAAGTCGGACATCACTGAAGGCCTAGGTGGGAAACGCACTGCTAGAAAGGTACGCAAAGTGTGTACTTGATTCCTAAGTGCACTTACTCACCATTTGGGGCGTGTTGAGTGCAACATCCGGGTACTCGCTGCCCTTTGCACTTCAATGTCAACTCCGAATGCCGCACTTCAACTTAGTATATGAGTGCACTTAAGTGCCTTCCCTCCTGAACATACTTAGTACACACAAGTGTAGATAGTACACACAAAAATGTGTATTAGGTTCCATACCGAGCTTGTCGGCCACGTGCTTCAACGTGACTTCCAGGCGGGCTCGGCTTCTCCCGGCGACTGCCCATTTCAGACGCTGGTCTCCGGTCGTGTCGGCGGCGTACCGGGCCACTTCTTCCGCCACAAACTTGCCAGTGAAGCCCGAAGCCCCGAATATAATTATATGATATTTTCGGCTGAACGTCACCGCCTCCATTGTTTGTTGTTACACTTTGAAGTCCTTACTTCCGCTTACGTCATCATGCCCTCGCTTGACATGTATCTATGTATTAGTTTGCATGAACGTAAACTAATACGTCGGATTTAGCAAATATGAATACTGTACGACTATTTATGTGAAATATATATATATGAAATAACTTTACATGAGAAGTAATATCCGTCATTTACTACATTTATAAAGGTGATGTTTCTTATTCTGTTTTCTTTTCGTTGGTGTGGACAAATGAGGCGCCTTACCGCCACCTATAGGACTGGAGCATAAAACGGGAAATTATCAAGAAAAAAATATTTTAAAAAGCTCAAAGAAGGCATAAATAAATAGCTGTTTGATTAAAAAAACAATATATTAAATTTTTTTTGAGATTTTATTTAATGCAAAAATATTTTGTTTGATGAAGGTTTTTAAAATATATTTAATATGAGATTGGTTGATGATCTTTAATACAAAAAATAGAATGTTAAAGTAATTTTATGAAAAACAATATAAAATTTTTCGCTGGAGTTTTCTATACCCAAAAAAAATGTGTTCGATGAAGGTTCTGTAATGCAAAAGTTTCTTTAATACAAAAATACATTAAACATTGTATAAGGTTTCTTTGAAATGAAAATATTAAAATTTTTAGGTTTCTTTAAAACAAAAAATAGTAAATGTTTGATTGTTTCTTGAATACGAAACACAATTAAATTGTTTGAAGATTTATTTAATACATAATACATTACATTTATTGATTTTTTTTTTAATTAAAAATGTTAAATTGCTTGACAAGGGTTTCTTTTGTGCACACAAATAAATGATTTGAGGAAGGTTTCTTAAATACAATAAATATTTATTTTCAGTTTTTTAAGGCAAAAAAATATTGAATTGTTTGCTGAATTTTTCTAAACTACACACAATATTGTTTGATGAAGTTTTTTGATGCAAAAATATAAAAATGTTTGACGGTTTCTTTAATACAAAAAAACAATTTTAAGCAGGTATAAATAATGCAATAAATATAAAATTGCTTGATGATGGTTTCTTTAAATTGTTTGAAGATTTCTTTAATACAAAATGTATTTATTTTCGTACAAAAGAATATTAAATTGTTTGATGAATGTTTCTTTAATGCAAAAAAATTACAAATGATTGAAAGTTTCTTAAATACAAACACGATTAAAATTTTTGAAAGTCTCTTTAATACAAAAAAAACCTTTAAAGTTTCTTTAATACAACAAATATAAATATGTTGATGAAGGTTTCTTTAGAACAAAAACATGAAATTGTTGTTTTATAAAGGTTTGTTGCAAAATTTATAATAAAAATTGATTATATTACATTTTCTATAATTGCTTGATGTAGGTTCCTTTATTAAAAACAAATGAAATTGTTGGAATGTTACTTTAATACAAAAACATTGAACATTGTTTGAAGGTTTTTTATTTTTAAAAATATATAAATATTTCGAGAAGATTTATTTAAAACAAAACACATTAAATTGTTTAATAAAGGTTTCTGTAATAGAAAACAATATTAGATAGTTTGATACACAATCACTTATACACACACACATATATATATATATATATATATATATATATATATATATATATATATATATATATATATATATATATATATTTAAATCTAATTATTCTAAATAAAAAACAATACAGCCCAATGATAATTATTGCTTGATTGTAGGCGATTTATAGGTTTATGTTAACTTCATCGTTTAACAATCGTGTGACAGTAAGTTCTACTTTATGAAAATTATCTAACCAAATTATTGCTAAGTAGGTCAACTTAAAAGGTGAATGAGCATTAAAAAATAGCATAAATCCAGAGTGACATGAAATGTATTCGTTACGTACACTGACATCTTGTGGCCAACATGGGTATGCCATGTTTTAGGACATTTATAGCAATTATGATGCGACCCCTAGCGCCTTAAACATATTAAGTCAAATATAAGTATTTTAGCAGTTTGTTTTAATTTTTTAAAAATCAATATTTTTAATACTGGGTACTAACATTGGGATCGGTATCCTTTACCATTCAAAGAGCCATTTGGGACCCGTATCCCAAAGCAAAGAAGACACAAACATTCTCTAGAATGACTGCCGGCATTCACCCAGTTACTAAGTTTTAGGACTTGCTATGAAGCCATTAATTTTGCCGCCTTCTACAGGCATGTACGATCTGCTTGGCAGTCCAGCAACATGCAGTGTGTGGCTTCCGCAAACGCACACACACGACTGCAAGGCACACTGGGTGACACAGAGTACACTAATGGTTGTGATATAAACAATTTTAACACTCTTACTAATATGCGCCACGCTTTGAAGCCACACCAAACCAGAATGACAAACACATTTCGGGAGAACATCCTCCCAGTAACACAACATAAACGCAACACAACAAATACCCAGAATCCTTTGCATCCATGAAAAACAAGACTATTTTATACACCCAGCTAGCAGCAAACCCCGCCACCCCCCCGTGCGTCAGTAAGATGGGCGGGGGTGTAAAATATATTCAGGAATTGTCACGGATGCAAAGGATTCTAGGTATTTGTTGTATTGCGTTTATGTTGTGTTACTGGGAGGATGTTCTCCCGAAATGTGTTTGTCATTCTTGTTTGGTGTGGCTTCACAGCGTGGCGCATATTAGTAAGAGTGTTAACATTATTTATATCACAACCATCAGTGTACTCTGTATCACCCAGTATGCCTTTCAATCTTGTACGTGTGATTGCGGAAGCTGCATACAACATGTTGCTGGACCAACATTCAGTTTGTACATGTTGTTGAAGGTGTCAAAGGCAATAGCTTCACAGCGCACCCTTATTCTTGTCATGAGGATGAACACCATTGGATATTCGCGAGAACGTTAGCAGTTCCTATTCTCTTCTTTACATTATGAGACGGTTTTAAATAGCTCTTTGAGAGATAAAGGTGGCCAACCTCTGATGTAATTCAACGGGCGGGTAGCGGGCGGTTACGGTTCTGATAAAATGTTGTTTTGGGTGGGCGGTGGGTGGATGACGACTTTGGTGATGCGGTTGCGGATGATATAATTTCCTATCCACGCATCTCTAATATATATATATATGTATATATATATATATATATATTTTTTTTTGTATGTATGTATTGGCAACATTAAAATTGGCCCTAGTGTGTGATTGTGAGTGTGAAAGTTGTCTGTCTATCTGTGTTGGCCCTGCGATGAGGTGGCGACTTGTCCAGGGTGTACCCCGCCTTCCGCCCGATTGTAGCTGAGATAGGCGCCAGCGCCCCCCGCGACCCCAAAAGGGAATAAGCGGTAGAAAATGGATGGATGGATGTATTCCTAATTTGGAAGTAATATTACATGTATTAATATCCACTGTGATTGTTGGAATCAATGCACAAAATAGTTGTTTGCAAAATTTTCCTTTAATAACTCCTTTGTGGAAATGTACACAATGATGATGCAACACACTACATAAAAAAAACTTAACATCAAACATAAAAAAAAAAAAATCACATTTATAATAAACATTTTCAAGAAAAATACTCTAAAAGAGATACTCAAACGGTGGTAGGTGTAATGTGCAGTTCATTTTATTTGGTTTATTATTTAGTACAGTGTTTTATTTTCTTATATTCAAACAGAATGTGACTGTTCAAATATACTCTTTCAATAAAAACCTTTGGCTTGTTTTGAATGAACACTTAGGCCTACTACGCTACACATTTTGAATGTTGCTGATTCCGGTGGTGTTTTCTGAGGTGCTACTTGGTAAATATGGCGTAATATTTGCAGTTATGTTCTGCCCACAGTGGACCTTTAGACATGTTTATTGATGTTGTATGAATAATAACATGTGGCAGTGGTACACATACAGTATAATATTGGTCAACGAGTACAATATTTGCCTCATGAAAGATGATACAGAGTTATAAAAGTCGTTTCAAAAGATGTAGTGAAGTAAAACCTGCGTGAATCAATAAAAAACATTTTCCAGAACAAACTCAGTCGTGTTTAACGCCTGCAGCAGATATTCAAGAACAACATACACTAATGACAGTTCACATGAATAAGAAGACATGAGAGAAGTGCTTTTGAAATGTAGCTACGCTGAGTGGAAGTGGAACGTTTGAATGTCCAGGGTGAGTGGAGTGTGTGGCTGTTGGAACGCTTCCAATCGGATGAGAAATGTGGGATATTGAGAGGTTTGTATGATACCCATTCATTGTCAATAGGGGGAATGTTACGGAAAATTCCTGGAAAACCGGGAATTTTGGAAAAGGGAAAAAAATGTTTTGCGTTTGATATATGTGAAGAGTAGTGTGTGTATGGTTGAAAGGTCGCACCCATTCTCATTAATGGCTCTGCTGTTGAGATAGTCAGTGAATACAGGTATCTAGGCACAATTATAGACATTAAATTGACCTTTGATGCCAACACTGATCGTATTTGTAAGAAGGCCAATCAGAGGCTGTTTTTCTTGAGGAAACTGAGGGGTTTTCAGGTTGATAGGACACTAATGAGGATGTTCTATTCATGCAGGGTATCTGCAGGTTTCAGCAAGTCAAATTTAAGACTTTTTAACACCTTGAATGAAATTTAAGACCGAAAAAAATAATAAAAAATCTATAAATATAAGCGATGGTTGGGGATCCCACTGTACTACAACCTCAATGACAATCAGTCAAGTTTACTTTTTGTATGTTTATTAATAAACAAACTGATAAGCACCACTCTGCCAAACAGCTTATCAAAAATCTTGAGGGATCCAAAAACTTTGACATCCAAAACAAACAAACCAACACTAACACCAGTAAAAACATAATAACCGAGGTGAGGGTAAAAAATAAATTACATTTGGTCAATAATAGTGCAAAACAGTATTATAACATCAGTTGTTTTTTTACCCTTGGCCTAAGTCTGCACCCCCTCTCCAGGGCCCAGGCTAAGACCGCTTTTTTTAATTTTATTTTAATTTTCTATTTTTTTCTCCCAGTCCCCCCCTTGTTCTACCTCTATCTAATCTTTTTTGTAAGGGGCGCTGGAAGCCGGCAGACCCGTCAGCGATCCTGTTCTGTCTCCCTGTAATGTTTGTTTGATCTTGAATGGGATTGTGCTGAAAATTGTCATTTTCCTGAAGGAACACTCCTGACGGAATAAATAAAGTACTATCTAATATAATCTAATATAATCTAATCTAATCAACAACAAAACACTGAACATACACTCAAATGAGCCTCGGTTGAGCTTCAGCTGGCTGTTCTCATTCACGAGTTCTGCCTCTATTTTTTTTCAGCTCACTCATTTTTTCTTTGTATCTCCTGAAGAGATACAAAGAAAAAATGAGTGAGCTGAAATCACTCACTTTTACTCAAAGACGTGCCCCGAAAAAACAAACAAAAACTGGCCCGACAATTTAAGACCATTGAGTACTGAATTTAAGACCATTTTAGGAATTTCTAATAAATATAATACTTTTTAAGGCAGGGGTAGGAAACCTGTGGCTCTTTTGATGACCGCATCTGGCTCTCGGATAAATCTTAGCTGACGTTGCTTAACACGATAAGTAATACATAATTCCGCTTGTAATCACAGTGTTAAAAATAACGTTCCAAATATAAAACATTCTCATGCATTTTAATCCATCCATCCGTTTCTATCGTTCAAGAAGTCGCATCAATGGTCAAAAGTCTTTTATTTATTATTGGTTACCTTCAGAATAACAATGTTGTTAAAAAAAAATAAGAGATGCACGCATTTAGTTTTTGTAATCAGGGAAAGTCCAAATAAAAGAGGAGGCGTAGAATTATCTTGTCAGAGCGTGGGACGACACTGTACAAGTGTACAGGGCTAAGCGGTTCTCCTCATTGAGCTAAATTGAATCCTGTCTCTGTTTAATTCCTTGCTTCTTGTCTGTTTAATAGATGTCATTGTCACGCCTAAGGAGCATGTTTTATATTGGTCATGTTATGTTTTGTTGTTTTGGACCTGGTTTGTTTTCGTCTCCATGCCAACTCATTGATTTTCACCTTGCCCTCAAGTCACCTGTCCTCAGCCCTCACACCTGTTAGTAATGATCACAGTTATTATTTAAGCCACAGTTACCAGATAGTCAGTCTGACAACCTCCCACATTACCACCCACCTACCTATCCCTCAACTCCTTCATGCCATACCGATGTTGTTCGCTTTTTCCACGCCACGTAAGTTTAGTAATTTATGCCACAGTGCAAGTTTTTGTGTTTCACGTTTATAGTTTGCAGCCTTTGTGCTAGTCATTTGTTTTGTCATTAGCCAAGTTTTTTTTCGCCCTCGTGCGCGCCCTTTGTCTGCCTTTTGTTGTACTTTGTTTGTTTAGTAATAAATCAACATATTCACGTCTGGCTCGTCCCAACTATCCTTTGCAAAGAAGAAACAATCGAAGTCCAAGTCCAAGCTTGACAGTCATCAGGGTTTGAACCTGACGGTTGTGTTCAGTGTTCAAAATATTATACGGCTGTCACGGAAATGCGTTTTAAAATATTTGCCTTTCATGGCTCTCTCAGCCGAAAAGGTTCCCGACCCCTGTTTTAAGGCCTTAATTTTAGATACATGAATTTAAGACTTTTTAAGGATCCGCGGATACCCTGTCATGTTGTATCGAGTCTATTTGAACATATTCTATCACTTCCTGGTTTGGTAACCTCAGTGTGGCCAATAAAAACAGATTAGGTGGTATAATCAAGGTGTGCCAAAAGACCATAGGCACTACCTTGAAACCCCTGAGCCAGATTTATCAGGTCAGAGTCATCCAGAAGGCAAAGGCCGTTCTGGCAAACCCTCAACAACCTCTCTTCTTAGAGTTTAGACTCTTGCCCTCAGGATGTAGGTACGCCCCTAGTAATAGAAAGGCCAAAAACAACCGATACATAAGATCCTTTGTTCCCTCAGCTGTTGTTTTTATAAATGAGCTCCTTAAACAAGCTTAGCTGCTATGTAGTCACTTTAGTGGGATGTGACGTGTGATTAGTTTTTATTGTACTACAAATGTATTTAGTTTTTAGCTTTACGATGGTTTGTATTTTGTATGTATTTGATGTATTTGTACCTTGTTTTTACTGTTGTACCCTGTTTTGTTACTGTTGTACCTCGTTTTTTACTGTTGTTTTTATTGTTGTACCTCGTTTTTACTGTTAAACCTTGTTTTTAATGACTACTGCTGCAAACCAAATTGCCCCTCGGGGACAATAAAGATTTTCTAAGTCTAAGTCTAAGATTAGGGTTTTGAAAATTGAAAAATGTTCCCATTCATTTGAATGGGAGTTCCCTGGACATTACGGAAATTTGGGAAAATCTTGATTTTTTTTTTTTTTAATATTGCTACTAGCATGATTGTCAGACATGATATGAATGGGTTGGTGTTAGATTTTTTGGAATCGGTTGAAAAATGTTGACGTAGTAACAGTTTGAATACAGAATGGATATTTCAAAAGTCCTGGAATTTCGGGGAAAAAAAAGGAATTTGTACAAAAAATAAAAATGGAAATAATGCTGTCCCAACTAAGAGGAATGTTTTGGAGGTGGAATGGTCAAAACGGTTGAAAATTGTGGACTTTTAAAACTTTCCAGGAAGAGGTTGAAAATTGGGCATTTGAAAACCGTGAATTCTGGAAATTCCTGGAATGTTTTAACTTGGAAAATGGTAGTTTGAATGTCCAAGGTGAGATGAGTGTGTGCGGATGGTGGAACGATTGCAATCGGGTGAGAAATGTGGGAACTGGGCATGTTTGAAAAATGGCCCATTCATTCCAGGAATTCTGGCTGATCTGCGATATTTTTTGAACATTTTTGGGGGGAGCTCACAATTCCCGGTCGAGCCGAACGTTTGAATACATGAACGGATCCGATCGGATGAAAACTGTGGACTGTGGCGCACACCAAAGCTTTGCGCCGTAATAATAATAATGAATATATTATTTTTTTGGTGTAGAATCTTATATGTGTGAATGTTTGGACATTCACACATTATTAATAATAAATAGATTATTATTATTAGCGTAGAAGCTCATATGTGTGAATAATTGGACACTCACACAGTAATAATAACAATATTAATAATAATAAATGGATGATTTTTTGGGGTGTAAAATCTTATATGTGTGAATGCTTGGACATTCACACAATAATAATAATAATAATTATAAATAAATTGTTTTTTTTGGTGTAGAATCTTATATGTGTGAATGCTTGGACATTCACACAATAATAATAATAATAATTATAAATAAATTGTTTTTTTTGGTGTAGAATCTTATATGTGTGAATGCTTGGACATTCACAAATAATAATAATAAATAGATGATGTATGGTGTACAATCTTTTATGTGTGAATTTTTGGACATTCACACAACAACAACAATAATAATAATAATAATAATAATACATTATTTTTTTGGTGTAGAATCTTATATATGTGAATGCTTGGTCATTCACACAATAATAATAATAATAAATAGATGATTTATGGTGTACAATCTTTAATGTGTGAATGTTTGTACATTCACACAACAACAATAATAATAATGAAAATAATTATTATAATAATAATAATAAAAACAATATATTATTTTTTTAGTGTAGTATCATAAATTGTGTGAATGTTTTGACATTCCCACTATTATAATAATTATAATAATAATAATAATATTATATAAATGGTTTTGTTGGTGTAGAATTTTATATGTGTGAATGTTTGGACATTCAAAAAATAATAATAATAATAAAAATAATATATTACTTTTTGTGTAGAATCTTAAATTGTGTGAATGTTTGGACATTCATACGATAACAATAATAATAACACTAATAATAAATAGATGATTTTTGGTGTAGAATTTCATATGTGTGAATAATTGGACATTCAAACAATAATAATAATAATAATAATAAAGAGATGTTTTTTTGCGTAGAATCGTATATTGTGTGAATGTCCAAACATTCACACAACAATAATAATAATCATTATTATTATAATAATAATAAAAACAATAAATTACTTTTTTAGTGTAGAACCATAATGTTTTGACATTCACACTATTATAATAATAATAGTAATAATAATAATAATAATATAGATATTAAATAGATGATTTTGTTGGTGTAGAAGCTCATATGTGTGAATAACTGGACATTCAAACAATAATAATAATACTAATAATAATAAATAAAGAGATGTTTTTTTGTGTAGAATTGTATATTGTGTGAATGTTTGGACATTCACACAACAATAATAATGATAATAATCACAATTATAATAATAATAATAATAAATAGATGATGTTTGGTATAATAATAATAATAATAACAATAGATATTTTTGTAGTGTGAAATCTTATATGTGTGAATGTTTGGACAGTCACACAACAAAAATAATAATAATAGAGGAATAAGCGGTAGAAAATGAATGGATGGATAATAATTATTATTATAATAATAATAAAAACAATAAATTACTTTTTTAATGTAGAATCATAAATTGTGTGAATGTTTTGACATTCACGCTATTATAATAATAATAATATTATTATTAAATAAATGATTTTGTTGGTGTAGAATCTTATATGTGTGAATGTTTGGACGTTCATAAAAAAATACTGATAATAATATGTGACTTTTTGTGTAGAATCATAAATTGTGTGAATGTTTGGACATTCATAAAATAATAAAAATAATAATAATAATAAATTATGATTTTTTGTGTAGAATCATAATTGTGTGAGTGGACATTCATACAATACCAATAATGACAATAATAATAAATAGATGAATTTTGGTGTAGAATCTCATAAGTGAGAATAACTGGACATTCAAACAATAATAATAATAATAATAATAAAGAGATGTTTTTTTGCGTAGAATCGTATATTGTGTGAATGTTTGAACATTCACACAACAAAAATAATGATAATAATCACAATACTACTACTAATAATAATAAATAGATTATGTTTGGTATAATAATAATAATAATAATAATAGATATTTTTTTTGTGTGAAATCTTATATGTGTGAATGTTTGGACAGTCACACATATAATAATAATAATAATAATAATAATAATGAGAAGAAGAAGAAGAAGAAGAAGAAGAAGAAGAAGAAGAAGAAGAAGAAGAAGAAGAAGAAGAAGAAGATGAAGAAGAAAAAAAAGGAAGAAGAAGAAGAATTTTTGGGGTAGAATTGTATACTGTGTGAATGTTTGGACATTCATACAATTACAATAAATAATAATAATAATAATAATAGATACTTTCTTTAGTGTAGAACTGTATATTGTGTGAATGTTTGGACATTCACATAATCAGTGAAAGCAGTAAGCACCTTGCGAGAAATAAGGAAAAGTTCTCTCCACTCATGTCTGAAAGTGGGATGGCCAATAAAAGTAGTCCATGGTGTCCAAGTCCTCCAAGAAGCACTTGAAGATGTTTTATGTGGCGTGAGGCCGCCAGTGTGGCAGTTGTTCAAAGAAGACGCGCACGTGGCCTACCAGGAAGTCCACGTTGAGCGCCAGGTCCGAGCAGATGTTGGCGTGCTCGTCCACCAGGAAGCAGTAGAGGGCGGTGCCGCCCACGGAGATCACCATGGTAACCAGACAGAGCAGCATCAGGGTCAGGCAGGAGTCTCCGGCCATCTCGTCTACAAGAAGTATTCTTTGAGTACAGGAATGAAAGTGGACTTTCTATCAGAATATATAATAATAAAGATGTAGCTAACTAACCCAGTTTGAATCAGCCCTAAGCGGCCTGCTTGTGAAGGTGAGACGCATTACAGATTTTGCCCTTTAAGTAGTCCTGCACCTGGTCTAGCGCACACCACACCCTAGTCCTTGCCGATATTGAAGCTAGTCTAAGGGAGCTGACTACCAACAGGCCTAGCAAACACGTACGGCAGGCTAATTGCACCTCAAGTTACGCCAACATAGTTGCACACATCGGCTCCAATGACACTAGCTGTTCCAAGTCGGCACCTGGGTGGACTGCTCGGTCTCAGACCTGCCGACCTCACTATGGATTGGAATCTCACAAAGTTAACCACAAACCGATGAGACCGGATGTCCGGCTGGGGGAGTGGCTACAGCTCCTCAATCTGTAAGGTTCAGTTGAGAATCTATAGCAGGGGTAGGGAACCTATGGCTCTAGAGCCGGATGTGGCTCTTTTGATGACTGCATCTGGCTCTCGGATAAATCAGAGCTGACATTGCTTAACAGGATAAGTAATGAATAATTCCACTTGTAGTCATAGTGTTAAAAATAACATTTAAAATATAAAACATTCTCATGCACTTTTATGTTCGAGAAGTTGCGTTAATGGTAAGAAGTAATTTATTTATTATTGGTTAGTGTTGGGCTTGCCCTCCTGGGGGTTCTTCAGACCACCAAACACCGACATGAGAGCCTGTTTTAGGGTAAAATATTGTCGTTTTTTTTTTTTCAATTAGACTCAGTTGCTTTCCAGCAATTGTCTTTTTCTCTTTCGTCCTCACTCGCGCTCTGGCTCCAGCCCCAACCCTGTCTCTCCTCCTGGCTGCTGCTTATAACAGAGCGACAGGTGATTAGATAAAAAGGCCCAGGTGGGCCCTCTATGCACTTGTCGCTGATTTCAAGCCCGGTCCTGGCAACATCCCGCTTTGCTGCAGGCCTGCAGGCCACGCCCCTTCCACAGTTTGCTTCAGAACAACAATGTTATTACAAAGAATAAGAGACCTGTTATACTCTGGAAATGTTGGTCTTACTTAAAAATGCACGCGTTTAGTTGTGTTCAGTGTTAAAAAAAAATATTATATGGCTCTTAGGGAAATACATTTTAAAATATTTGGCTTCTTGGCTCTCTCAGCCAAAAAGGTTCTCGACCCCTGATCTATAGAGACACGAAGCACTTGTCACGCCAAAGTAGAAGTCAGTTTGGCGGGTTTTTTCTTTGAAAAGACACGAGAGGCGAGGTTGTCAGTGAAAAGGGTCGCTTGTTCGGTTACGACGTGACTGAAAAGGAGAATAGACGTAGACACATGGATCGGGTGTCGCATCAGACTACTATTTATCTTTAAGACAGGGCCAGACTCACAGCGTCCAGCCAAATAATGAACCAGGAGATGCGTAACGTCAACACCACCAAATCGTTTATACATTGAATCAAATCATACCGAATCATTCATACAATAAATACTAGGGGCGTGGGGAAAAATACATTCGAATATGAATCGAATCCTTTACGTTGTGGGATTCAGAATTGATTCTCTTTTTTTTTTTTTTTTTAATCAATCCAACAAACACAGCAATACCATAACAATGCAATCCAATTCCAAAACCAAACCTGACCCAGAAACACTCAGAACTGCAATAAACAGAGCAATTGAGAGGAGACAAACACGACACAGAACAAACCAAAAGTAATGAAACAAAAATGAATGTTATCAACAAAAGTATCAATATAAATGATAATTTCAGCATAGAAGTGATTAAAAAGCCCTCATTGACATTATCATTAAACATTTATAAAAATATAAAAAAAGAACAATAGTGTCACAGTGGCTTACATCTCATAAGCTTGACAACACACTGTGTCCAATGTTTTCACAAAGATAAAATAAGTCAAATTTTTGGTTCGTTTAATAGTTAAAACAAATTTACATTATTGCAATCAGTTGATAAAACATTGTCCTTTACAATTATAAAAGTTTTTTTTTTTTTTTTAAATCTACTACTCTGCTAGCATGTCAGCAGACTGGGGTAGATCCTGCTGAAATCCTATGTATTGAATGAATACAGAATCCTTTTGAATCGGAAAAATATCGTTTTTGAATCGAATAAAAAAAAAATCGATATATTATCGAATCGCGACCCCAAGAATCGATATTGAATCAAATCGTGGGACACCCAAAGATGCACAGCCCTAATAAATACCAAAATCATTCATACGTTAAGTCGAAACATACCGAATAAATCACACATTAAATCGAAATGTATCGAATGGTTCATTAACTAAATCGGATTGCATCGAATCGTTCATAGGGTAAATCGAATCGTAACAAATTGTTCATACATTAAATATAATCGTATCGAGTTGTTCATTAACTCAATCGAATTGCATCGAATTGTTTATACATTAAATTGAGTCATACCAAATTAATTGTACATTAAACGAATCATACCGAATCGTTCATACACTAAATTGTAAGTAATACTGTAAGTAATGTAGTTATGTTCCTTGACTATAAGTAATACATATGCAAAGTAGTTATGTTCCTTGACCATAAATAATACATAAGTACAGTAAAAGTAATAAATATGTACGGTATAAGTAATAAATATGTACAGTAGTTATGTTCCTTGACTATAAGTAGTACATATGTACACATATGTAATGTACTTTGAGAACAAATGCGTGAGCAAATTGTCTAACAGTTTAAGCTTAACATTCCTCAACAAGCTATTTCAAGGAATTTAGGGATTTTGCCATCTAGGGTTCTCCGTAAGATCATCAAAAGGTTCAGAGACTCTGGAGGAATCACTGCACATAAGGGGCAAGGCCGAAAACCAACATTAAATGCCCGTGACCTTCGATCCCTCAGGCTGCATCAAAAACCGTCATCAGTGTGGAAAGGATTTCACCACATGGGCTCAGGAACACTTCAGAAAATCACTGTCAGTAACTACAATATGTCGCGACATCTGTAAGTGCAAGTTAAAACTCTACTATGCAAAGCGTAAGCCATTTATCAACAACACCCAGAAACGCTTCGCTGGGCCCGAGCTAATCTAAGATGGACTGATGCAAAATGGAAAAGTGTTCTGTGGTCTGACGAGTCCACATTTCAAAATGTTCTTGGAAACTGTGGACGTCGTCGACCAAAGAGGAAAATAACCATCCGGATTGTTATAGGCGCAAAGTTCAAAAGCCAGCATCTGTGTTGGTATGGGGGTGTATCAGTGCCAAAGGCAAGGGTAACTTACACATCTGTGAAGGCACCATTAATGCTGAAGGGTACATACAGGTTTTGCAGCAACATATGTTGCCGTCCAAGCAAGGTGTTTTTCATGGACGCCCCTGCTTATTTCAGCAAGACAATGCCCAGGCATATTCTGCTTTGTTACAACAGCGTGGTTTTGTAGTAAAAGAGTGCGGGTACTAGTGGTGGATTCCCAGTTTCTATGGTATTGTAACATCCAGACCTGTCTCCCATTAGAAATGCGTGGTGCAAATACCACAACGGAGACTGTTGAACAACTTAAGCTGCACATCAAGCAAGAATGGGAAATAATCCACCTGAAAAGATGCAAAAATTGGTCTCCTCAGTTCCCAAAAATTTACTGAGTGTTGTTAAAAGGAAATGCCATTGTTGGGGGAGTGTGGCCTGCGGGCCTGCTGCGGAACAGGGTGTGCAAGGACAGGCTTCGAAGACAGCGACAGGTGAGTAGATGGCCCAGGTGGGCCTTGTTATCTAATCACCTGTCGCCTTTATTAGCAGCAGCTGGAACGAGACAAATTGTTGGATTTGGAGTGGAAGCCAGAGAGAGAGAGAGAGAGACACGGACAAAGAAGAAAAACATTTTGATGGAAAGCAAAAACTGAGCAATATTTAAGAAAATAAAACTGTTGTACCCTGAAATCCGGGCTCTCGTGGCAGTGTGTAGTGGTTTGAGGAACCCACTAGAGGGCAACCTCTACAGCCATGTAACACAGTGGTGAAAATGCCCCTGTGCCAACTTTTTTGCAATGTGTTCCTGCCATTAAATTCTCAGTTCTAGAACAGTCTATTCAATTGAACATAAGTTGAAAAGGATTTGCAAATCACTGGTTATCCACATGGAAAGGAGCCAGATGAGGTGGTTCGGGCATCTGGTCAGGATGCCACCCGAACGCCTCCCTAGGGAGGTGTTTAAGGCACGTCCAACCGGTAGGAGGCCACGGGGAAGACCCAGGACACGTTGGGAAGACTATGTCTCCCGGCTGGCCTGGGAATGCCTTGGGATCCCCCAGGAAGAGCTGTACCAAGTGGCTGGGGAGAGGAAAGTCTGGGCTTTCCTGCTTAGGCTGCTGCCCCCGCGACCCGACCGTGGCTAAGCGGAAGAAGACGGATGGATGGATTCTGTTTTTATTTACCATTTACGTGCCAACTTCACTGATTTTGGGTTTTGTAATACATGTGTACAGTATAAGTAATAAATATGTACAGTATAAGTAATCAATATGTACAGTAAAAGTAATAAATATACACAGTATAAATAATAAATATGCACAGTAGTTCAAACCTTGTTCACTTGCGTCCTCAGGCTCGGAGAAGCGAACTTTGCGTTTGGGGTTGATGCTGGTGTCCGTGTCTCCAGGCGGGGGCAGACCATCCAGGGACGCTCTCCTCCTCTTCAGGATAGAAACCAGACCATCGGGGGACAGACTCTAAATGATGATAATAATAACAATAATAATAACAACTTCACATGAATTACATGCAGTGTATCAATAACAGTCATGTCGTGTCACATCACAACAAACTAAAAACACAATAATAATAACATTGATCATTTTCAAAAATTCAACATCAACCAAACAGAAGAATACTATGGGGTGGTATAGCTCGGTTGGTAGAGCGGCCGGGCCAGCAACTTGAGGGTTGCAGGTTCGAACCACCCTTTCGCCATCCTAGTCACTGCCGTTGTGTCCTTGGAGAAGACACTTTACCCACCTGCTCCCAGTGCCACCCACACTGGTTTAAATGTAAAAATTAGATATTGGGTTTCACTTTGTAAAGCGCTTTGAGTCACTAAAGAAAAAGCGCTACATAAATATAATTCACTTCACTTCACTTCATTTGTGATACAGTTCATACATCAGTGATTTATGTATTATTTGTATTATTTTATGACTTGTATACATCAGTGCTTGCGTTGACCCACATCGTAGGGTTTTGAAATCTCAAATTTTGTATCTAATAAGTCAGGCCTGGGCAATTATTTTGACTCGGGGGGTAGTGGTGGTGGGGGGGGGCACATTTAGAGAAAAAAAATGTGTCTGGGGGGGCCGGTATATCTATTTTTTGGGACACTAGTACAAAACTTCACAATAATGTCTGATTGAATGCTAAAAACGTTATGACAGACAGCCTTAAAAAAACATAATGGAATTTTACATTTTTCTACAAACGATAAAACACGGAATATTGACAAAATAAGAACGCCACGCCCCCTTTTGATCAACATATTTTACAATCAAGCGAAATGCAACAAAAAAGCAACAAACAGAGAAATATGAACGCAAAGGGTACAAAATAAACCCCACTACAATCTGACATATGTGATATATCATTAAGCTTTAGAACTTTGTTGTGAAAAGCACCTTACGCATCTGTGGAAACGCTACCCGCCCACACTGCTTGGTGCCTCGTCTGAGCTGCTGTGATGTAGATTACCACAGTAACTGATTAGATGACCATAGTAACTAATGAGATGACCATAGTAACTAATTAAATGACCATAGTAAGTGGTATATCATCCATAAGTGCAGATTCCAACCATTGAAATAATTTGTACAGTTCAAGACTTACGGTCATTAAAAAACATCACTGCACATCATAATGGCGGCTATACTTTACATCTTAGAGATCTAAAAAAACTATTTGAGAATGTCCGGCGGGCCAGATTGAAAAGCTTAACGGGCCACATGTGGCCCCCGGGCCTTAATCTGCCCAGGTCTGTAATAAGTAATACAAATACAAACCCCGTTTCCATATGAGTTGGGAAATTGTGTTGGATGTAAATATAAACGGAACACAATGATTTGCAAATCCTTTTCAACCCATTTTCAGTTGAATATGCTACAAAGACAACATATTTGATGTTCAAACTGATAAACATTTTTTTTTTGCAAATGATCATTAACTTTAGAATTTGATGCCAGCAACACCCTAGTATAGAATCAATCGTTATGTCCCCTTAGCAGAAAAACAGCTCCAAAGCATGATGTTTCCACCCCCATGCTTCACAGTAGGTATGGTGTTCTTGGGATGCAACTCAGTATTCTTCTTCCTACAAACACGACGAATTGAGTTTATACCAAAAAGTTCTATTTTGGTTTCATCTGACCACATGACATTCTCCCAATCCTCTGCTGTATCATCCATGTATCCATTTTGGTATAAACTCAATTCGTCGTGTTTGGAGGAAGAAGAAAACTGAGTTGCATCCCAAGAACACCACACCTACTGTGAAGCATGGGGGTGGAAACATCATGCTTTGGGGCTGTTTTTCTGCGAAGGGGACAGGACGATTGATCCGTTAAGGATCGTGAGATTTTGAGGCAAAACCTCCTTCCATCAATGAGAGCTTTGAATGGTTGACCAAATACTTATTTTCCACCATAATTTACAAATAAATTCTTTAAAATTCCAACAATGGGAATTCCTGGATTTTTTTTTCACATTCTGTCTCTCACAGTGGAAGTGTACCTATGATGAAAATTACAGACCTCTGTCATCATTTTAAGTGGGAGAACTTGCACAATCGGTGGCTGACTAAATACTTTTTTGCCCCACTGTAAATAAGTCGCACTGGAGTACAAGTCACATTTTTGGGGGAATTTTATTTGATAAAACCCAACACCAAGAATAGACATTTGAATGGCAATTTAAAATAAATAAAGAATAGTGAACAACAGGCTGAATAAGTGTATGTTATGACGCATAAATAACCAACTGCGGTAAGTTAACGTAACATATTATGATAAGAGTCATTCAAATAACTATAACATATAGAAAATGCTATAAGTTTACCAAACAATCTGTCACTCCTAATGGCTAAATCCGAAGAAATCTTATACGTCTAGTCTCTTACGTGAACGAGCGAAATAATATTATTTGATATTTTATGGTAATGTGTTAATCATTTCACACATAAGTCGCTCCTGAGTATAAGTCGCCGGCCAAACTATGAAAAAAACTGCGACTTATAGTCCGAAAAATACGGTACTTCTAAATCACTAATCCTGATCTCCATGGCGACAAATAAAGTAAGTTTCTTACAGGTATCCTCCCTGCAGGACGAGGAATAGCTAAATATGTTTCACTACACACCGTAGCTCACCGGCGTCAAAATGTAAACAAACGCCACGGGTGGATCTACACCTAACATCCACTGTAATGAAACCAAGTACAGTAGCGTATGTAACAGATCAGGAGTAGGGAACCTATGGCTCTAGAGCCACATGTGGCTCTTTTGATGACTGCACCTGGCTCTCAGATAAATCTTAGCTGACATTGCTTAACCATGTAAGTAATGAATAATTCCGCTGGTAATCACAGTGTCAAAAATAACTTTCAAAATATAAAACATTCTCATGCATTTTAATCCATCCATCCGGTTACTACCGCACCTGTCCAAGAAGTCACATTAGAGGTAAGAAGAATTTTATTTATTGTTGGTTAGCTTCAGAATAACAATGTTATTAAAAAGAATAAGATACTTATTATACTCTAAAAATGTAGGTCTTACTTAAATATGCACGCATTTCGTTTTATTCTGTCTTAAAAATATATTATATGGCTCTCACGGAAATACTTTTTAAAATATTTGGCTTGTACGGCTCTCTCAGCCAAAAAGGTTACCGACCGCTGTAATAGATACTACTATGATTGGGTCGATATTTTTTGGCATCACATCTTTTTTTAGTTTTTTCTTTTATTTATAGTGTGTTTATAAACTCTGGAAATATAGGAAATATGTCCCTGGACTCATGAGGACTTTGAATATGACCAATGTATGATCCTGTAACTACTTGGTATCGGATTGATACCCAAATTTGTGGTATCATCCAAAACTAATGTAAAGTATCAAAGTGATATTACATTTTCACAGAAGTGTAGATAGAACATGTTAAAAGACAAATTAAACAGATTTTAACTGTAAATGAACAAGTAGATTAATAATTCACTTTCCAGTTGTCCTTAATAATGTTGACAAAATAATAGAATGAAAAATGACACAATATGTTACTGCATATGTCAGCAGCTAAATTAGCAGCCTATGTTTACTTACTTACTAATAAAAAACAAGTTGTCTTGTATGTTCACTATTTTATTTGAGGACAAACTTGCAATAAGAAACATATGTTTAATGTACCCTAAGATTTTTTTGTTAAAATAAAGCCAATAATGCAATCTTTTCTGGTTCCCTTTATTTGGTTCCGGTACCAAAATATTGGTATCGGGACAATAGTAGTCCCGTGGAGTATTATACCGAGCATCATTGCTTTCCTACTGTTCACTACTGCACTAACTTCTAACACACCTACGTTTGATCGAGGGAAATACGCTAATAGCTGATCACCGCGATCCAACTCAAATTAAATATAATCGCCCAGCCCTGTAATCTACTCCACGTTCTAGGCTACCACATGATGATAAAAGACAATAATACAAATGGAAGATATAAAAATAATAAGAAGAAGAAGACTGGAAGCGAACATGAAAAAAAAAGTATTTCTTACCGTGTCTCCAATGCAGAGCTTGGCCAGGTCCTTGTCTGACGCCTGAGGGACTCCTGTTGGCCATTCCACCTTCACCTCCTCCTCTTCATCCTCCTCCTCCTCCTCCTCCACGGCCTTGTCTTCCTGCTTTACGTCTCCTCCCTTTGGACCAGCGGACTTGGACTCCATCCTTCCCTCCTCGTCTCCTTCACACAGCACAGTGGATATTTCTGTATTTGATTTGATTTGTTAAACCACTGGTCCCCAACCACCGGGCCGCAGCCCAGTACCGGGCCGTGGCCCGATTGGTACCGGGCCGCAGAAGAATTTTTTATTAAAACAATAAAAAAAATAAAAATAAAAAAATAAATAAAATAAAATAAAAATATATATATATATATATTTTTTTTTAATTAAATCAACATATAAAACACAAAATACACTTACAAATAGTGCACCAACGACAAAAAAATCCCTTTTTCATGACAAAGAAGAAAAAAAAAGAAAAGAAAAAAAAAGGACACCACCCCGGGCCGCGGGACAAATTATTAAGCGTTGACCGGTCCGCGGATACAAAAAGGTTGGGGACCACTGTGTTAAACAATGCGAGACCCCGCCCACTTTCCCAAGACGTATTTTTCTCAATATCCATTTTTAAAGAGAAAAACTGTCAATACAATTAAAAATACCGCTTCACCACTTTAGTCATAAGTTTTGCGCTTACGAAACTTCTCCAGACCTCTTGTCATTTCTTGTGATCATGTTTTGTTTAGTTAAGTTCGGTTTTGTTTAACACCCCATTGCTTCCTGTTTTTCACTCCCTTGTTTTGTTGCCAGAGTTACTTATTGTGTTCACCTGTCTCTGATTAGTGCTCGCCCGCTCACCTGCTTCCCGAGCACTAATCAGAGGCAGTATTTAAGCTTGTCATTTCCAGTCAGTCCTTCTGGCGTCATTGTGTTCTTTTCATGCTCCGTCCATGACAGTTTTTTCATGCCAAAGTCTATGCTGCTCTTGTCAAGCCATAGTAAGTGTTGTTTGATTTATGTTCATAGTCTGTTTATATGTTAGTTTTGTTCCTTAGCCAAGTTGTGAGCGCTTTTTGTTTGTACCTTTTTTTTTGTTAAAATTAAATCATGTTTTTACCTAAACACCATGTCACGAGTCCGTCTGCCTTCCTGGGAGAACGACCCCGCAGCAAGCTGCGAACCCCCCATTATGACAGAATGATGCCAGCAGGACTGACTGGAAATGACAAGCTTAAATACTGCCTAATCGGAGGCAGTATTTAATATTGTCATTAAGCTTGAATACTGCCTAATCAGAGGCAGTATTTAAGCTTGTCATTTCCAGTCAGTCCTTCTGGCGTCATTGTGTTCTTTTCATGCTCTGTCCATGACAGTTTTTTCATGCCAAAGTCTATGCTGCTCCTGTCAAGCCATAGTAAGTGTTGTTTGATTTATGTTCATGGTCTGTTCATGGTCCTTAGCCAAGTTGTGCCTCCGCTGTGAGCGCTTTTTGTTTGCACCTTTTTTTTAGTTAAAATAAATCATGTTTTTAGTTAAAATAAATCATGTTTTTCTGATTAGTGCTCGGGAACCAGGTGAGCGGGCGAGCACTAATCAGAGACAGGTGAACACAATAAGTAACTATGGCAACAAAACAAGGGAGGGAAAAACAGGAAGCAATGGAGTGTAAAACAAAACCGAACATAACTAAACAAAACATGATCACAAGACATGACACTTTTTATGTTTGTTTGAAAGTGTCATTACTGCCACAAGTGGTGGAAAATTGTATTACGACTAAGGTTGCAAAATTACGGGAATATTCAAAGTTGGAAACTTTCCATGAGAATTAACGGGAATTAAAGGGAATAGACATTGAATGCAACATGCTAGATCTTGCAGCATGATCATTATCTAAAACAACCTGATTTAATACAAATTCAGTTGAATTTCTTCTTTTCATTGAAGCCATTTGCTCTCGAAGGACCATATGTCCCGGCCAGAAATCTGCGTTCAAAGAACTCCGGCTTATTAGTGATTGCCAGAGCCCAAAAAAAGTCTGCGGGCTATAGAGCGTTTTTCTATTCGAGCTCCAGTACTATGGAATGCCCTCCTGGTAACAGTTAGAGATGCTACCTCAGTAGAAGCATTTAAAGGTCTATAGTAAGGTCATCTTATGGGATATTTGGCCAATCTGTAAACTAAATCGTTACCAAGAAATCTCTTCACCAATGTGTTTATAAAGGTGTCTAGTAACATGTCCTAAAAAGTTGAAATTCAACTCCTGGGGGAAAGTTTGTAAAAAACTGCACAAAGTCGGGTACCATTAACCAATTTTCGAAAATTCCAAAATGCTTAATTTGGCTTTAAGTAACTTGTGTGGGGTCAAACTAGGGGTTCTTCTATATTCTGAGTTCATTGCAAGTATTAATTTTTCACCAAGACCACTCCGTGGTGGAAAAATGGTCACACCTCCTTTCCCAGGTCATCGTTCATACCGACAATACCCCCTACTCACACATACCATGCAGGGTATATGTAAAAAAATAAATAAAAAAGATAATAGTTTATTCTTTAATGTTTGACATGATGAATGGGCCAAGTCAGTGTTTAGTGATGGTTGCTGTAGTTGATTGGCATTTCAATGTGAGGACATTATGAGTTTAACATTAGCACCAAACATGCTGGATGCATTTGCATCCCCTTTTCTTTGTTGAACATGGGTGGACACAGTATAGTGATTTTAATGTCAGCTACGTAAGTATTATTGAAATCTTTTTCTATCAATTTGAAATGTTTCACTTCACTGCATTGATAATAAGGTTAGAACTAAATGTTGTCATTATTAGTATTAAAAATTCCCTAAGCTCTATGTTTAACAATTCTGTTTTATTCTGCTTTTTTCTAAGAAAGGGTGTCCCTTTGATTTCTAAACTGATGTGTTTTGAGGGCACAGTAGTTGATTGCTCATTTTGTTGCACCTGCAGTTAAATTGATTAGTGATTTTGAAACCCACTATTAACGACCACGCAGTCTGATAGTTTATGTATCAATGATGAAATCTTAACATTGCAACACATGCCATACGGCCTTTTTAGTTGACTAAATTGCAATTTTCAATTTCGCGGGAGGTATCCTGTTGAAAACGTCTGTATGACGACGCGTATGTTGACGCGTGCGCGTGATGTCACCGGTGGTAGCGGACATGTTCCTCCAGCACCGGTCACGGCTAAAAGTAGTCTGCTTTAATCGCATAATTACACAGTATTCTGGACATCTGTGTTGCTGAATCTTTTGCAATTTGTTCAATTAATAATGGAGACGTCAAAGAAGAAAGATGTAGTTGGGAAGCGGTGTATTGCAGCTGCCTTTAGCAACACAAACCCAGCCGGTGTTTCCTTGTTTACATTCCCGAAGGTGAAACTTTACTATGGAACAGAGCGGTCAAGCAAACTTGGTTCCCGACCAAATGTCAACCGGCAGGTTTCGGTGAGAAAACTGTGGTAATAAGTCGGCTCTTACCGTAGACATGAGCGGAGTTTGCGTCGTTCTTCCTGCAGCTGTCAAAGAGGCAGCTGCAGGAAAGTATATATAATAATAATAATAAAGCAATAATTGTGTTGTGTTACAATTGTTGTAAAAAGACAAATAATATAGATATAGGCGTTATATGATCTACTAGTTTTTTATAATATTAATGGACCAACCAGGACATTCTCAGGTCATGTAAAAATTAGCCTTAATGCTAATTTTCATGTTATGTTAGCTTTGATGCTAACAGTATTGTTAGCAATAATTGTGTTGTGTTACAATAGTCGTAAAAAGACATAAGATAGAAATAGGGTTTGTATTACCTACTTTGGTTTTTTTATAATATTTTTGGCCTAGCCAGTACACTCTCAGGTCATGTAAGCCTTAGCCTTTATGCTAACAGTATTGTTAGCAATAATTGTGTTGGGTTACAATTGTTGTAAAAAGACATACTACAATAGATATAGGCGTTATATGATCTACTTTTGTTTTATAATATTAAAGGACCAACTAAGATCCTCTCAGGTCATGTAAACATTAGCCTTAATGCAAATTTTCATGTTATATTAGCATTAGCTTTGATGGTAATAGCATTGTTAGCAATAATTGTGTTGTGTTACAATAGTTGTAAAAAGACATAATAAGATAGATATAGGCGTTATATTACCCACTTTTGTGTTTTATAATATTTTTGGCCTAGCCAGTACACTCTCAGGTCATGTAAGCCTTAGCCTTTATGCTAACAGTACTGTTAGCAATAATTGTGTTGGGTTACAATTGTTGTAAAAAGACATACTACAATAGATATAGGCATTATATGATTTATAATATCAAAGGACCAACTAAGATCCTCTCAGGTCATGTAAACATTAGCCTTAATGCAAATTTTCATGTTATGTTAGCATTAGCTTTGATGCTAATAGCATTGTTAGAAATAATTGCGTTGTGTTACAATAGTTGTAAAAAGACATAATAAGATAGATATAGGCGTTATATTACCCACTTTTGTGTTTTATAATATTTTTGGACTAGCCAGGACACTCTCAGGTCATGTAAGCCTTAGCCTTGATGCTAACAGTATTGTTAGCAATAATTGTGTTGTGTTACAATTGTTGTAAAAAAAACCAATACAATAGATATAGGCGTTATATGATCTGCTTTTGTTTTATAATATTAAAGGACCAACTAGGACACTCTCAGGTCATGTAAGCGTTAACCTTAATGCTAATGTTTATGCTATGTTAGCATTAGCTTTGATGCCAACAGTATTGTTAGCAATAATTGTGTTGTGTTACAATAGTTGTAAAAAGACATAATAAGATAGATATAGGCGTTATACTACCTACTTTTGTGTTTTACAATATTAATAAACCTGTCAGGACAATCCTATATCATGTTAGCATTAGCCTTAATGCTAACAGTATTGTAGGCAATAATTGTGTTGTTACATTAGTTGTAAGAAGATAAAGTGTATAGATATAGGCGTTATATTACCCACTTTTGTGTTTTATAATAATACTGGACCAGCCAGAACAATTTTGTGTTCTGTTAGTGTTAGCCTCAATAACAATCATAGTGTTGTTAACAATATTTGTGTTATGATGCAATTGTTGTATGGATTGATGACGCCTACTTGTGTGTATTGTTATAAAAAAGGACCAGCAAAAAAGGACATTCACATGCTTTGTAAGCTTTAGCCTAATGTAAACCTTAGTCTTGATGCTAACAGTATTGTTAGCAATAATTGTGTTGTGTTACAATTGTTGTAAAAAGACACAATACAATAGATATAGGCGTTATATGATCTGCTTTTGTTTTGTAATATTAAAGGACCAACTAGGACACTCTCAGGTCATGTAAGCGTTAACCTTAATGCTCATTTTTATGCTATGTTAGCATTAGCTTTGATGCTAACAGTATTGTTAGCAATAATTGTGTTGTGTTACAATATTTGTAAAAAGACATGATAAGCTAGATATAGGCCTTTATACTACCTACTTTTGTGTTTTACAATATTAATAAACCTGTCAGGACAATCTTATGTTATGTTAGCATTAGCCTTAATGCTAACAGTATTGTAGGCAATAATTGTGTTGTGTTACATTAGTTGTAAGAAGATCAAGTGTATAGATGTAGGCGTTATATTACCTACTTTTGTGTTTTATAATATTTTTGGACTAGCCTGGACACTCTCAGGTCATGTAAACCTTAGCCTTGATGCTAACAGTATTGTTAGCATTAATTGTGTTGTGTTACAATTGTTGTAAAAAGACCCAATACAATAGATATAGGCGTTATATGATCTGCTTTTGTTTTATAATATTAAAAGGACCAACTAGGACACTCTCAGGTCATGTAAGCGTTAACCTTAATGCTAATGTTTATGCTATGTTAGCATTAGCTTTGATGCTAACAGTATTGTTAGCAATAATTGTGTTGTGTTACAATAGTTGTAAAAAGACATAATAAGCTAGATATAGGCGTTATACTACCTACTTTTGTGTTTTACAATAGTAATCAACCTGTCAGGACAATCCTATGTTATGTTAGCATTAGCCTTAATGCTAACAGTATTGTTAGCAATAATTGTGTTGTGTTACAATTGTTGTAAAAAGACACAATACAATAGATATAGGCGTTATATGATCTGCTTTTGTTTTATAATATTAAAAGGACCAACTAGGACACTCTCAGGTCATGTAAGCGTTAACCTTAATGCTAATGTTTATGCTATGTTAGCATTAGCTTTGATGCTAACAGTATTGTTAGCAATAATTGTGTTGTGTTACAATAGTTGTAAAAAGACATAATAAGCTAGATATAGGCGTTATACTACCTACTTTTGTGTTTTACAATAGTAATCAACCTGTCAGGACAATCCTATGTTATGTTAGCATTAGCCTTAATGCTAACAGTATTGTTAGCAATAATTGTGTTGTGTTACAATTGTTGTAAAAAGACACAATACAATAGATATAAGCGTTATATGATCTGCTTTTGTTTTATAATATTAAAGGACCAACTAGGACACTCTCAGGACATGTAAGCGTTAACCTTAATGCTAATGTTTATGCTATGTTAGCATTAGCTTTGATGCTAACAGTATTGTTAGCAATAATTGTGTTGTGTTACAATATTTGTAAAAAGACATAAGCTAGATATAGGCGTTATACTACCTACTTTTGTGTTTTACAATATTAATAAACCTGTCAGGACAATCCTATGTTATGTTAGCATTAGCCTTAATGCTAACAGTATTGTAGGCAATAATTGTGTTGTGTTACATTAGTTGTAAGAAGATCAAGTGTATAGATATAGGCGTTATATTACCTACTTTTGTGTTTTATAATATTTTTGGACTAGCCTGGACACTCTCAGGTCATGTAAGCCTTAGCCTTGATGCTAACAGTATTGTTAGCAATAATTGTGTTGTGTTACAATTGTTGTAAAAAGATCCAATACAATAGATATAGGCGTTATATGATCTGCTTTTGTTTTATAATATTAAAGGACCAACTAGGACACTCTCAGGACATGTAAGCGTTAACCTTAATGCTAATGTTTATGCTATGTTAGCATTAGCTTTGATGCTGACAGTATTGTTAGCAATAATTGTGTTGTGTTACAATATTTGTAAAAAGACATAATAAGCTAGATATAGGCGTTATACTACCTACTTTTGTGTTTTACAATATTAATCAACCTGTCAGGACAATCCTATGTTATGTTAGCAATAGCCTTAATGCTAACAGTATTGTAGGCAATAATTGTGTTGTGTTACATTAGTTGTAAGAAGATAAAGTGAATAGATATAGGCGTAATATTACTCACTTTTGTGTTTTATAATAATACTGGACCAGCCAGAACAATTTTGTGTTATGTTAGTGTTAGCCTCAATAACAATCATAGTGTTGTTAACAATATTTGTGTTATGATGCAATTGTTGTGCGGATTGATGACGCCTACTTGTGTATATTGTTATAAAAAAGGACCAGCAAAAAAGGACATTCACATGCTTTGTAAGCTTTAGCCTAATGTAAACCTTAGCCTTGATGCTAACAGTATTGTTAGCAATAATTGTGTTGTGTTACAATTGTTGTAAAAAGACCCAATACAATAGATATAGGCGTTATATGATCTGCTTTTGTTTTATAATATTAAAGGACCAACTAGGACAATCTCAGGTCATGTAAGCATTAACCTTAATGCTAATTTTTATGCTATGTTAGCATTAGCTTTGATGCTAACAGTTTTGTTAGCAATAATTGTGTTGTGTTACAATATTTGTAAAAAGACATAATAAGATAGATATAGGCGTTATACTACCTACTTTTGTGTTTTACAATATTAATAAACCTGTCAGGACAATCCTATGTTATGTTAGCATTAGCCTTAATGCTAACAGTATTGTAGGCAATAATTGTGTTGTGTTACATTAGTTGTAAGAAGATCAAGTGTATAGATATAGGCGTTATATTACCCACTTTTGTGTTTTATAATAATACTGGACCAGCCAGAACAATTTTGTGTTATGTTAGTGTTAGCCTCAATAACAATCATAGTGTTGTTAACAATATTTGTGTTATGATGCAATTGTTGTGCGGATTGATGACGCCTACTTGTGTATATTGTTATAAAAAAGGACCAGCAAAAAAGGACATTCACATGCTTTGTAAGCTTTAGCCTAATGTAAACCTTAGCCTTGATCCTAACAGTATTGTTAGCAATAATTGTGTTGTGTTACAATTGTTGTAAAAAGACCCAATACAATAGATATAGGCGTTATATGATCTGCTTTTGTTTTATAATATTAAAGGACCAACTAGGACAATCTCAGGTCATGTAAGCATTAACCTTAATGCTAATTTTTATGCTATGTTAGCATTAGCTTTGATGCTAACAGTTTTGTTAGCAATAATTGTGTTGTGTTACAATATTTGTAAAAAGACATAATAAGATAGATATAGGCGTTATACTACCTACTTTTGTGTTTTACAATATTAATAAACCTGTCAGGACAATCCTATGTTATGTTAGCATTAGCCTTAATGCTAACAGTATTGTAGGCAATAATTGTGTTGTGTTACATTAGTTGTAAGAAGATCAAGTGTATAGATATAGGCGTTATATTACCTACTTTTGTGTTTTATAATATTTTTGGACTAGCCTGGACACTCTCAGGTCATGTAAGCCTTAGCCTTGATGCTAACAGTATTGTTAGCAATAATTGTGTTGTGTTACAATTGTTGTAAAAAGACCCAATACAATAGATATAGGCGTTATATGATCTGCTTTTGTTTTATAATATTAAAGGACCAACTAGGACACTCTCAGGACATGTAAGCGTTAAACTTAATGCTAATGTTTATGCTATGTTAGCATTAGCTTTGATGCTGACAGTATTGTTAGCAATAATTGTGTTGTGTTACAATAGTTGTAAAAAGACATAAGATAGATATAGGCGTTATACTACCTACTTTTGTGTTTTACAATATTAATCAACCTGTCAGGACAATCCTATGTTATGTTAGCAATAGCCTTAATGCTAACAGTATTGTAGGCAATAATTGTGTTGTGTTACATTAGTTGTAAGAAGATAAAGTGTATAGATATAGGCGTAATATTAGTCACTTTTGTGTTTTATAATAATACTGGACCAGCCAGAACAATTTTGTGTTATGTTAGTGTTAGCCTCAATAACAATCATAGTGTTGTTAACAATATTTGTGTTATGATGCAATTGTTGTATGTATATTGTATATTGTATGTATATTGTTATAAAAAAAGGACCAGCAAAAAAGGACATTCACATGCTTTGTAAGCTTTAGCCTAATTAAGTATCTTATCATATTGATAGAAATGCCAACATGCTTGTGTGCAGACCTAATTGTGTGTTTATTTGAGGTATTATTGATTATATGAGTGTTTATTTGAGGTACTGCTGTATAATTATCAGAGGGATGATGTTTACCTGCTCCCTGCTGGGACGCCTTGTTGCACAGGTCTGCCAGTGTAATATTCAGTGGTTTCTATGGAAACAGAGACCACAATGTCACGTGGTGTATGGGCAATATTAAAGAAGGTGCATCTCACCTTTGCCCCACTGAGGGATGGTCTGAGTGCAGAGGAAGAAGAAAACATGGAGACAAGGAAATAAAAAGTTCATCAAATATGGAATCTTTTGTGATCCTTCAAAGAATTTGGCATCACTGCTGAAAGCAAAGCAGAAACACTTTTATTACCATAGGGCAGGTGTTCGGACATTAAGGGTCTTTGTCTTTTATTTGTTTTTTATTCGTCTAGTTGTCTTTTATTTGTCTCTTTGTTTTTTATTCTTCTTTTATTAGTCTATTTTTCTTTTGTTATTGTATTTGTCTTTTATTCGTCTTTTATTTGTTTATTCGTCTTTTAGTCTTCTTATTCTACTAGTCTTTCATTAGTTTGTCCTTTATTCGTCTTTTATTCATCTATTTGTCTTTTATTCGTCTATTTATCTTTCATTAGTGTATTTTTCTTTTTTTGTCTTTTTGTCTTTTATTCGTCTATTTGTTTTTAATCAGTCTATTTGTCTTCTATTCATATGTTTGTCCTTTTCTAAATATTTTTTTAGTTTCTCCCTTTGTTAGTCTTTTTGTCCTTTGTTTGTCTTTTGTCCTTCATCAGTCTATTTGTCTTTTATTCGTCTTTTAGTCTTTTATTTGTCTATTTGTCTTTTTTTCCTTTTAAAAAAATATTTTTTAGTTTCTCTTTTTGTCTTTTGTTAGTCTTTTTGTCCTTTATCAGTCTTTTTGTCTTTTATTTGTCTATTTGTCTTTTATCAGTCTATTTGTCTCTTATTAGTGTATTTGTCTTTTATTTGTCTTTTATTCATCAATTTGTTTTTAATCAGTCTATTTGTCTTTTATTGATCTTTTTGTCTTTTTTAAAATATTTTTTTTGTTTCTCTTTCTGTCCTTTGTTAGTGTTTTTGTCCTTTATTACACTATTTGTCTTGTATTTGTCTATTTGTCTTTTATTAGTCTAGTTGTCTTTTATTCGTCTTTTATTCATACATTTGTTTTATCAGTCTTTTTGTCTTTTATTAATCTATTTGTTTTTTATTCATCTTTTTGTCCTTTTTAAAATATTTTTTTAGTGTCTCTTTTTGTTCTTTGTTAGTGCTTTTGTTATTTGTTTGTCTTTTTGTCCTTTATCAGTCTATTTGTCTTTTAATTCGTCTATTTGTCTTGAATCAGTTTATTTGTCTTTTATTAGTCTATTTGTCTTTTATTTGTCTTTTGGTACTTTTTAAATAATTTTGTCGTTTCTCTTTTTGTCCTTTATCAGTGTTTTTGTCCTTTGTTTGTCTTTTTGTCTTTTATGATTATTTTTGTCCTTTGTTAGTCATTTTGTCCTTTGTTAGTCTTTTTGTCCTTTATCAGTATATTTGTCTTTTATTCTTCTGTTTGTCTTTTATCCGTCTTTTAGTCTTATTTATCTATTTGTCTATTTTTCCTTTAAAAAAAAAAATTGTTTAGTTTCTCTTTTTGTCCTTTGTTAGTCTTTTTGTCCTTTATCAGTCTTTTTGTCTTTTATTTGTCTATTTGTCTTTTATCAGTCTATTTGTCTCTTATTAGTGTATTTGTATTTTATTCGTATTTTATTCATCAATTTGTTTTTAATCAGTCTATTTGTCTTTTATTGATCTTTTTGTCTTTTTTAAAATATTTTTTTTGTTTCTCTTTCTGTCCTTTGTTAGTGTTTTTGTCCTTTATTACACTATTTGTCTTGTATTTGTCTATTTGTCTTTTATTAGTCTAGTTGTCTTTTATTCGTCTTTTATTCATACATTTGTTTTATCAGTCTTTTTGTCTTTTATTAATCTATTTGTTTTTTATTCATCTTTTTGTCCTTTTTAAAATATTTTTTTAGTGTCTCTTTTTGTTCTTTGTTAGTGCTTTTGTTATTTGTTTGTCTTTTTGTCCTTTATCAGTCTATTTGTCTTTTAATTCGTCTATTTGTCTTGAATCAGTTTATTTGTCTTTTATTAGTCTATTTGTCTTTTATTTGTCTTTTGGTACTTTTTAAATAATTTTGTTGTTTCTCTTTTTGTCCTTTATCAGTGTTTTTGTCCTTTGTTTGTCTTTTTGTCTTTTATGATTATTTTTGTCCTTTGTTAGTCATTTTGTCCTTTGTTAGTCTTTTTGTCCTTTATCAATATATTTGTCTTTTATTCTTCTGTTTGTCTTTTATCCGTCTTTTAGTCTTATTTATCTATTTGTCTATTTTTCCTTTAAAAAAAAAAATTGTTTAGTTTCTCTTTTTGTCCTTTGTTAGTCTTTTTGTCCTTTATCAGTCTTTTTGTCTTTTATTTGTCTATTTGTCTTTTATCAGTCTATTTGTCTCTTATTAGTGTATTTGTCTTTTATTCGTATTTTATTCATCAATTTGTTTTTAATCAGTCTATTTGTCTTTTATTGATCTTTTTGTCTTTTTTAAAATATTTTTTTTGTTTCTCTTTCTGTCCTTTGTTAGTGTTTTTGTCCTTTATTACACTATTTGTCTTGTATTTGTCTATTTGTCTTTTATTAGTCTAGTTGTCTTTTATTCGTCTTTTATTCATACATTTGTTTTATCAGTCTTTTTGTCTTTTATTAATCTATTTGTTTTTTATTCATCTTTTTGTCCTTTTTAAAATATTTTTTTAGTGTCTCTTTTTGTTCTTTGTTAGTGCTTTTGTTATTTGTTTGTCTTTTTGTCCTTTATCAGTCTATTTGTCTTTTAATTCGTCTATTTGTCTTGAATCAGTTTATTTGTCTTTTATTAGTCTATTTGTCTTTTATTTGTCTTTTGGTACTTTTTAAATAATTTTGTCGTTTCTCTTTTTGTCCTTTATCAGTGTTTTTGTCCTTTGTTTGTCTTTTTGTCTTTTATGATTATTTTTGTCCTTTGTTAGTCATTTTGTCCTTTGTTAGTCTTTTTGTCCTTTATCAGTATATTTGTCTTTTATTCTTCTGTTTGTCTTTTATCCGTCTTTTAGTCTTATTTATCTATTTGTCTTTTTTTCCTTTTAAAAAAAATATTTTTTTAGTTTCTCTTTTTGTCCTTTATCAGTCTTTTTGTCCTTTGTTTGTCTTTTTGTCTTTTATGAGTATTTTTGTCCTTTGTTAGTCATTTTGTCCTTTGTTAGTCTTTTTGTACTTTATCAGTCTATTTGTCTTTTATCCGTCTTTTAGTCTTTTATTTGTCTATTTTTCCTTTAAAAAAAAAAATTGTTTAGTTTCTCTTTTTGTCCTTTGTTAGTCTTTTTGTCCTTTATCAGTCTTTTTGTCTTTTATTCGTCTATTTGTCTTTTATCAGTCTATTTGTCTCTTATTAGTGTATTTGTCTTTTATTCGTCTTTTATTCATCAATTTGTTTTTAATCAGTCTATTTGTCTTTTATTGATCTTTTTGTCTTTTTTAAAATATTTTTTTTGTTTCTCTTTCTGTCCTTTGTTAGTGTTTTTGTCCTTTATTACACTATTTGTCTTTTATTCGTCTATTTGTCTTTTATTAGTCTAGTTGTCTTTTATTCGTCTTTTATTCATACATTTGTTTTATCAGTCTATTTGTCTTTTATTAATCTATTTGTCTTTTATTCATCTTTTTGTCCTTTTTAAAATATTTTTTTAGTGTCTCTTTTTGTTCTTTATTAGTGTTTTTGTTATTTGGTTGTCTTTTTGTCCTTTATCAGTTTATTTGTCTTTTAATTCGTCTATTTGTCTTGAATCAGTCTATTTGTCTTTTATTAGTCTGTTTGTCTTTTATTTGTCTTTTTGTACTTTTTAAATAATTTTGTTGTTTCTCTTTTTGTCCTTTATCAGTCTTTTTGTCCTTTGTTTGTCTTTTTGTCTTTTATGAGTATTTTTGTCCTTTGTTAGTCATTTTGTCCTTTATCAGTCTATTTGTCTTTTATTCTTCTATTTGTCTTTTATCCATCTTTTAGTCTTTTATTTGTCTATTTGTCTTTTTTTCCTTTTAAAAAAAATGTTTTTTTAGTTTCTCGTTTTGTCCTTTGTTAGTCTTTTTGTCCTTTATCAGTCTTTTTCTCTTGTATTCGTCTATTTGTCTTTTATCAGTCTATTTGTCTCTTATTAGTGTATTTGTCTTTTATTCGTCTTTTATTCATCAATTTGTTTTTAATCAGTCTATTTGTCTTTTATTGATCTTTTTGTCTTTTTTTAAATATTTTTTTTGTTTCTCTTTCTGTCCTTTGTTGGTGTTTTTGTCCTTTATTACACTATTTGTCTTTTATTCGTCTATTTGGCTTTTATTAGTCTAGTTGTCTTTTATTCGTCTTTTATTCATACATTTGTTTTATCAATCTATTTGTCTTTTATTCATCTTTTTGTCCTTTTTAAAATATTTTTTTTAGTTTCTCTTTTTGTTCTTTGTTAGTGTTTTTGTTATTTGTTAGTCTTTTTGTCCTTTATCAGTCTATTTGTCTTTTAATTTGTCTATTCGTCTTGAATCAGTCTATTTGTCTTTTATTAGTCTATTTGTCTTTTATTTGTCTTTTTGTTCTTTTTAAATAATTTTGTTGTTTCTCTTTTTGTCCTCTATCAGTCTTTTTGTCCTTTGTTTGTCTTTTTGTCTTTTATGAGTATTTTTGTCCTTTGTTAGTCATTTTGTCTTTTATCAGTCTATTCGTCTTTTATTTCTCTTATTTCTCTTTTATTAGTCTAGTTGTATTTTATTTGTCTTTTATTAGTCTTTTATTCATCAATTTGTTTTTTATCAGTCTGTTTGTCTTTTATTAATCTATTTGTCTTTTATTCATCTTTTTGTCCTTTGTTAGTCTTTTTGTCCTTTATCAGTCTATTTGTCTTTTATTTATTTGTCTTTTATTCGTCTTTTAGTCTTTTATTTGTCGTTTATTTGTCATTTTTCCTTTTAAAAAAATATTTTTTTAGTTTCTCTTTTTGTCGTGTTAGTCTTTTTGTCTTTTATCAGTCTATTTGTCTCTTATTAGTGTATTTGTCTTTTATTCGTCTTTTATTCATCAATTTGTTTTTAATCAGTCTATTTGTCCTTTATTGATCTTTTTGTCTGTTTTAAAATATTTTTTTTGTTTGTCTTCCTGTCCTTTGTTAGTGTTTTTGTCCTTTATTACACTATTTGTCTTTTATTCGTCTATTTGTCTTTTATCAGTCTATTTGTCTTTTATTTGTCTTTTATTCATACATTTGTTTTATCAGTTTATTTGTCTTTTATTAATCTATTTGTCTTTTATTCATCTTATTGTCCTTTTTAAAATATTTTTTCAGTTTCTCTTTTTGTTCTTTGTTAGTGTTTTTGTTATTTGTTGTTCTTTTTGTCCTTTACTAGTCTATTTGTCTTTTAATTCGTCTATTTGTCTTCAAACAGTGTATTTGTCTTTTATTAGTCTATTTGTCTTTTAGTACATTTTAAATAATTTTGTCGTTTCTCTTTTTGTCCTTTATCAGTCTTTTTGTCCTTTGTTTGTCTTTTTGTCCATCAGTCTATTTGTCTTTTATTCATCTATTTGTCTTTTATTAGTCTAGTTGTCTTTTATTCGTCTTTTATTCATCAATTTGTTTTTTATCAGTCTATTTGTCTTTTATTAATCTATTTGTCTTTTATTCATCTTTTTGTCCTTTTTAAAATATTTTTTTAGTTTCTCTTTTTGTTCTTTGTTAGTGTTTTTGTTATCTGTTAGTCTTTTGTCCTTTATCGATCTATTAGTCTTTTAATTTGTCTATTTGTCTTGAATCAGTCTGTTTGTCTTTTATTAGTCTATTTGTCTTTTATTTGTCTTTTTGTACTTTTTAAATAATTTTGTCGTTTCTCTTTTTGTCCTTTATCAGTCTTTTGGTCCTTTGTTTGTCTTTTAGGAGTATTTTTGTGCTTTGTTAGTCTTTTTGTCCTTTATTAATCTATTATTATTATTACATATTAGCTGAATGAATAACCTAGATGTTGACCCTTTTGTGTTCTATATTATCAACAGGCCGTCCGGACCACTTGTGTTAGCATCAGTTTCAATGCTAACATTATTGTTCAGAATTGTGTGCAGCCCGCAGACACGACAAATGGATAGATGGATGGTAGGTCGGCCAATGATCTTAGGAGTGGACGGGCCAGGACACTCATCTTGTATTAGCGTTAGCATGACAGCCCTGCGATGAGGTGGCAACTTGTCCAGGGTGTACCCCGCCTTCCGCCCGATTGTAGCTGAGATAGGCGCCAGCGCCCCCCGCGACCCCGAAAGGGAATAAGCGGTAGGAAATGGATGGATGGATGGATGACAGCATTGTACTTTGATTACAAGTGCTCCTGAGCACAGGTAGCATGACAGGTGTGTAAAGGCCGCCACTCACTTCAGGTGTGTCCTGCACAGGTGTCTTAAAGTCGTCATGTGTTCCTGGCTGTCGTCTGTTTCAGTGGGCAGACTGTAGTCCGGGTTCTTTTCTTTCCACTGGCTCTCTGAGGACACACACAGTCAACCTCGTTAAAGCATCTCCAATGGCGTTGTCTTGGAAACCGCTTCTGGTGACGTTGTCATGGCAACGTTGGAGCTTGGTAGCCTTCTGTCTGAATTCTGTCTCTGTTTGATTCTTTGCTTCTAGTCCTGTTCGATAGATGTCATCAGTGTTTGAATCTGACACACTATACTGCTACTTTAAAGTAGATGTAAAAGTTTGAAAAGAAGGAGTGGTTGTATACTAGAGCCATTCTACTGCTTTCATGGAACACAACAAGTCTGATGTACAATGTTTTCTGAGAACGGAAATTAAGTGAAAAACACGGTGGCTCTGAAATTGAGCCTTGAGGGACACCACTTGGTAGTAAAGCGTAAGAGCAGGAGCTAAAGTAGTGTCTGCGCGATAGGACCCGGTGATGCTTAATATCGGCAGTCTGATATTATCGGACATATCTGGTTTGGACCCCCCGGTCTTGTGCTGGACTTTCGGGCTATGATGTGAGTACTACTTGCATGTTTGATTACGTTTGTAATAAGAAGGTGCATTACCCCACTTGTCCTCCAGGGCTCTGAGGTTGTGGAGCACACGTTGATGGTAGGTCTTCTCCAACTGGAGGAGCTGGAGGGCCAACTGGTCTGATGACATCAGCAGTTAAGGACATCTTGTTGAAATAAAATCAGAATCAACCTCAAAAAATGCATCCATCTTACAGCACATCGGGTGCCGATCACATTTGAGCCCATACGCTACCGAATCCCGGAACCTGGGAATCCATACCGGTACTCAAACGTACCAATTTTCGGTGCTTTTGTCTGTTGGTAAATGTTAATTGTTGAATAATAAAAGGGTGTTTTTAAATGTAACATTTAAAAAATAAGTTGATTATGAAATATGTGCCAGTTGTTATATCTATGTATGTTGTCCAGCTTTGTCCATGAAGCGTAAATCCAATCCAATATAAATCCACTTTATTTATATAGCACATTTAAACAACAATAACGTTTCCAAAGTGCTGCACAGCCATGTTAAAAACATTTTTAAAAAAACAATATTATGCTCCACCAATGACTGAATAAAAACAAAAAATAAATAAATATAAAACCAATATAAAAAAAAAACAATATAAAATCAAATATGATTAAAAACTATTTTAAAGGGTAAAATCAATTAAAACAGTAAAATAGAAATCAAAGTGTATAAAAACACAGAGGACAACAGAGGACAGAGGACCACACAACTCACGTAGTGTTAAAAGCCAAAGAATAAAAGTGGGTCTTAAGACGAGACTTAAAACACTCCACTGTGGAAGCAGTTTGAACATGGAGCGGCAGAGTGTTCCAGAGCTTAGGGCCGAACACAGAGAAGGCCCTGTCTCCCCTGGTCTTAAGTCTGGTCTTGGGCACCACGAGCTGGAACTGGCTCTCGGACCTCAGAGCGCGCGCAGGAATGTACATTTGGATGAGGTCCGAGATATATTGAGGTGCCAGTCCATGTAAAGATTTAAAAACAAACAGCAATGTTTTAAAATCAATTCTAAAATGAACAGGGAGCCAGTGCAAACTCTGAAGAATTGGCGTTATATGCTGGCGTTTCCTGGCCCCTGTTAAAAGTCGTGCTGCCGCGTTCTGGACTAACTGCAACCGGGAGAGAGCTTTTTGGCTAATGCCAGCATAAAGTGCATTGCAGTAGTCCAGGCGACTTGAAATAAAAGCATGCACGACTTGTTCGAAAAGGTTAAAAGATAAAAACGGTTTAACCTTTACTAAAAGACGAAGGTGATAAAAACAAGATTTTAAAACGCCATTGACTTGTTTGTCTAGTTTAAAATGGCTGTCTATAGTGACGCCAAGGCTGGTGACTTTGGGACGCACATCATTTTGCAATGGTCCCAAGTCAGTGAGTGCGGGACCAAAAACTAAAATTTCCGTGTTTCCCTCATTCATTATTATAAAATTCTGGGCTAACCAAGCCTTGACGTCGCATAGACAGTTAAGAAGGGGTGTCAGGGGGCCGTGGACTTTTGAAATCGGCATATAAATTTGGCAGTCATCTGCATAAAAGTGATAAAACACTCCATGGTAAAGGGTTATGTTGCACCCTACAAAGTGTTTGTACTGTAAGTATTGTAATTATTACACACCTGTGAAGTTGGGGAGGACGCTGGCGTTTGTCCCCCATGCCCCTGCCTGTGTACTCCTCATTTGAATGCCTTGCATTTAAATGCAAACCCCCTTTTTCCATAACCATGCTCCTGATCTACAGACCCCCCAAAACAAACTCTGCTTTCACCCCTGAGATATATGACCTTCTCACCACACTCTGCACAACCTCAGCCAATATTATAATACTTGGAGATATTAACATTCATGTCAACACCCCCTCCTGCCACTCTGCTGCTGAGTTCCTGCACCTTTGAGATTGCCTCAACTTCACACAACATGTTGATGTTCCAACACACCGCAGGGGCCACACTCTTGACCTGGTCATCACCAACTCTGTACCCATCAGCAACCTCTTAGTATATGACCTGGGTGTGTCTGACCACAAGGCCATTTCAATGGGGCCCCCCTTGAAAATCCCAAACGCCAAATCAGTTTCAGGAATATAAAAAACATTAACCCGGACACCCTGGCTGTTGACCTCCAGCATATCTCCTCGGTCAACTTCCCATCAGTCACTGAGTCAGTAGACTTCTACAGCACTTCGCTGACCAGCCTCCTAGACCTCCATGCTCCTGTCAAAACCCAAACAGTCACCTTCATGCGCTCAGCCCCCTGGTACACCGACGAGCTGCGGAAGATGAAGAGAGCGGGACGTGTCCTTGAACAGCGTTTCATGGAGTCAGGACTCACTGTTCAAAAAATAGCGTATCGAGAACACCAGAAGGCCTATTCAAAGTCCCTCAGTGATATCATCAAAAATAGCCCTGGAAACTCCAAGCAACTTTTCTCCACCATAAATCATCTCCTCAAACCCCAAACTCACCTACACTCGGACACCACAGACTGTTAAAAAAAAAAATCTGTAAAAAAAACGGTCATTTACTGGCAGCTACGGCTGCCAAACGAAAACCATTGAATTAAAGTAAAACATTGTAAACCAAATAATGATCAAAAACATTATATTTACAGAAATTTTCATGAAATCTTTTGCGGAGAAATATTGTAATTTTACAGATTTTTACTGAATTATTAAGATTAACCACCTTTGATAAAGTGACGATGCAAACAGTTCTGCAGAAAAATACCTTTATTGTACAGAGTTTTTCCAAATTATTACGATCAACCACTTTTAATGAAGTGACAATGCTGGCAGTTCCACAGAAAATTACCATTATTTTACAGATGTTCTCTGAATTGTTAGGATCATGAGTCTCACATTCACTTTACCCGGGGGCCACTGGATGCAGGAACTTGGTGCAAGATGGGTTAAATGATAAATGGGTTGTACTTGTATAGCGCTTTTCTACCTTCAAGGTACTCAAAGCGCTTTGACATTACTTCCACATTTACCCATTCACACACACATTCACACACTGATGGAGGGAGCTGCCATGCAAGGCGCCAACCAGCACCCATCAGGAGCAAGGGTGAAGTGTCTTGCTCAGGACACAACGGACGTGACGAGGTTGGTACTAGGTGGGATTTGAACCAGGGACCCTCGGGTTGCGCACAGCCACTCTCCCACTGCGCCACGCCGTCCATGAATGGCTATCCCGCCCTAAGAACATTCTTACCGATCCTACCGAAAGACTTTCAGTGACACTCTCGTAGGATTGACTCAATCTCTGCCCGAGCTTATATCGCAGTCGTGCTGCGACAGCACTTTGCCACACTCTGCGTTTACTCATTCACCAAATCACCAGCGTGCCGACTTGGGCGCGTGATGTGTACAGCATTGACTGACGTATGATATTGACTGCAAGACATACTTGATCAACAGTCGCACAGGTCACACTGATGGTGGCCATACAAACAACTTTAACATTGTTTTAAATATGCGCCACATTGTGGAGCCACATCAAACAAGAATGACAAACACATTTCAGGCGAACATCCTCACTGTAACACAACATAAACACAACATAACAAATACCCAAAATCCCATGCAGCGCTGACTCTTCCGGGCTACACCCCGTTACCACCCAACCCTGCCCTCCCCCACATCACCGCCCCCCTCCGTGCAGCGTTTGAGGTGGGCGGGGTTTAGTGGTTGAGGTGTATATTGTAACACATGGAATGTTAATGTTGTGTTACGGTGAAGATGTTCTCCCGAAATGTGTTTTTCATTCTTGTTTGATGTGGCTCCACAGTGTGGCGCATATTTGTAACAGTGTTAAAGTTGTTTGTACGGCCACCCTCAGTGTGACCTGTGTGGCTGTTGGCTGTGATCAAATATGTCTTGCAGTCACCAATGTGTGTCATGTTACACAGAAAAACATTAAATTGTTGGTAGGAACAAAACACTTCATGTAAGGGACTAAATACATTTTTCAACTTGAATGTAAAAATACACATAAATATTAAAAAAAACAAGATTTACCTTAAAATTACATAAAAAACTGTTAGATTGTTGGTATTGACATAGATTTTTATACAACAAGCTACATATTTAATGAAAGTTAATTACTGTAATTTTACATGAATTTGAAAGTAATTTGAGAAAACAGAAAATCCATCAATCAATCAATCAATGTTTACTTATATAGCCCTAAATCACTAGTGTCTCAAAGGGCTGCACAAACCACTGCGAAATCCTCGGTAGGCCCACATAAGGGCAAGGTAAACTCACACCCAGTGGGACATCAAAATGATATGTATAATTAATTTGGTATTTTTCTGTAAAAAAAATAGAAATATACATAGTTTGTCATTACTGGCATATTACTTAAAATAACAGGCGGTTTGTTTATTTGCAGATAATGTCAATAATTCTACAGTTTTATAACCTATTTTTAAAAATTGAAAAATTACAGTAGAAATTTAGAGTTAGTTGACCATAAAAATAGGATTTTTTTTTTACAGTGCACAGAAGCAATGCAACAATTTCATCTCTTTCTTCAGGACTAAAGTAGAAAACATCCGCTCCTCTCTCTCCACCCCCCCTGCTCCCCCAGTCCCGAGTGTCAACCCTCAGCCTGGGACCACTCAGCCTCTTTGCTGCTTCACAGACATCACGCAGAGAGAGGCTGAGGGCATCATGAGGAAGATGAAACCCTCCACCTGTATCCTGGACCCCTTTCCCTCAGCCCTGGTAAAAACGCACACCCCTGCCATAAGTCCTTTGATCACCAAAATCATTAACCAATCCCTCCAGGCCGGTCAGGTCCCCACTGGCCTGAAAACTGCAGTCATCAAACCACTCCTCAAAAAGCCCAGCCTAGACCCAGAAGTACTGGCCAACTATCGACCGATCTCCAATCTTCCATTCCTCTCTAAGGTGCTGGAAAAGGTAGTAGCTGCCCAACTTCATGATCATCTTAAAACCAACAACATTTATGGAAAATTCCAGTCTGGTTTCCGCACTGGCCACAGCACGGAGACAGCTCTGGTCAGGGTCACCGAAGACCTGCTGATGACTGCTGATGCTGGCTCACCATCTCTTCTCATCCTGTGTATCGGCTGGGGACATCTCTGCGCTGCTGATCCGCCTCCGCTTGGGATGTTTTCCTGCTGGCTCCGCTGTGAACGGGACTCCCGCTGCTGTGTTGGATCCGCTTTGGACTGGACTCTTGCGACTGTGTTGGATCCATTATGGATTGAACTTTCACAGTATCATGTTAAACCCGCTCGACATCCATTGCTTTCCTCCTCTCCAAGGTTCTCATAGTCATCATTGTCACCGACGTCCCACTGGGTGTGAGTTTTCCTTGCCCTTATGTGGGCCTACCGAGGATGTCGTAGTGGTTTGTGCAGCCCTTTGAGACACTAGTGATTTAGGGCTATATAAGTAAACATTGATTGATTGATCCTCCTTGACCTCACTGCAGCATTCGACACTGTTGATCACCGCATCCTCCACCATCGGACTCTCTGACACTGCCCTAAACTGGTTCACATCCTACCTCACCGATAGAACAGAGTTCGTCTCTCTAGGAGAGGCAAAGTCAGACACACTCTCTTGTCACCTGTGGTGTCCCTCAAGGATCAGTCCTCGACCCCACCCTTTTCACAATCTACATGCTCCTTCTTGGCCGTGTCATCAGCCAGCACGGAATATCATTCCACTGCTATACCGATGACACTCAACTCTACCTGAAAACAAACACAACCCCCTCTGCAGCCCTGCTATCATCCACACTTACCAACTGCCTGGAGGAGATAAGGGAGTGGATGAAACACAATTTTCTTCAACTAAACAGCTCCAAAATTGAAGCCATTCTAGTCGGCACCCCACATCAGACTCAGTCGTACACCATCACCAGCATCACCTTCTCCAGCCACGACATTCACCTCTCATCCTCAGTCACTAATCTGGGTGTTAAAATGGACCCTCACCTGACCTTTGAGGCTCAAATCAAACAACTGTGCAAGACCTCCTTCTACCACCTCAGGAACAATGCAAAACTCCGCCCCTCACTCACTCTCTCTGAAGCCGAGAGGCTCGTCCACGCCTTTGTCTCCTCCAAGCTCGACTACTGCAACGCACTTCTTGTCAGGATCCCCAGCAAGAACATCCAGAAGCTGCAGTACATACAAAATAGTGCTGCGAGGATCCTGATGAGAGTGCGGAAACATGACCACATCACACCAACTCTCAAATCCATTCACTGGCTTCTTGTTCCATTCAGGATTGAATTCAAAATCTCCCTACTAACTCACCAGTGCCTCCATGGAAATGCCCCCCTCTACCTCAAGGAACTGCTCACCCCCAAATCCTCCACATGACACCTCCGCTCCATACAGGCTAACCTCCTCCAACCTCCACGGATAAAGCTTCGAACAATGGGAGACCAGGCTTTCTGTTCCGCTGCTCCCAGTATGTGGAATGCTCTCCCTGACCACCTAAGGGCACCTCAGACTGTGAATGCTTTTAAAAAAGGCTTAAAAACCCATCTTTTAAAAAAAACCCTTTTTATAGACATGCATGCTGGTTTCTAGCTATTGGGCTGTTTTCTAGTTTAATATTTTATTTATTTTTATTATCTATTATTATTGTTAGAGCCAAATACACTTTCTGTCTGTCAAATTGATGACGTCACTAAAGGGGTTGGCTCCAAGGCCAAGTGCCTGTCTATTTAGGGAGGAGTCGGGATGTTGCTCAGGTGTTGCTGAGTAGAGGCGCAACAGTTTTTGACTGTGCCAGGCTGGTATTTGTTTGCTGCCGTATATTTTCTGTTTTTGTACAAAGTCTGTTATATAAATGTGACCTTATGAAATTAAATATTTTTGTTAAACATGGACACAATTTTGGACATCAATTATTAGCCGGCTGCACACGTCTGAACTAGCTTCATTTATATTCGGCAACCAGTAGCAGTAATAGTATAGGACTTTACCGCTACATTTAATATTACTTTTTTTTTTACACTGTGGCACTTTGATGTTGTTTGCTTAACGTAAAGTGCTTTTTACAAATAAAATCAATTATTATTATTATTACTATTATTATTATTACCAGCAATTTTTTTTTTTTATACCAAATTCGGAGGTGTTGAAATCGCCATGTAAAATCACTAATGCTAATAGTAGCCTGTCGGTGGCAAACCCAATGTAAATTAGCATCAAGCTAGCGCATTCTGAAAGAATGGAGCCTTATTTTAAATGCTTGAGTGTTTGTATTTTTACAGAGCATTCTTGCTTTGTTGGTAGCAATGCACCAAAAAATCGATTCACATCCAAATTGCGATTCCTAATAATCCTGATTAAAAATGGATTCTTTTTTTTTATTTTTATTCAAAAAATAAAAAAATACATTTGTATTTGTTTTATTATTGTTTTTTTCTAAGAATCAATTAAAAAAAATGTTTTTAGGAGTATCAAAACGTTCGGCAGCACCGGGAATCGTGCGCTCACGAAAATACATTACTTTTAAATACCCCAAATTACCCAGAATACCCGGTTTAATGGGACATTTTGGCCGGTGAAAATTAATCGGAACACTTTTCAAAAAATTCCCACATTTGTCACCCGATTTGAAACATTCCACTTTTAACACCTTCCACTCATCCTGGACAATTAATATACCAAATTCCAGGAATTCCCAGAGATCCCAGTTTCCCTTCTTTGACCCCTTGTCCCAAAGTTTTCAAAGTCCAAATTTATCAGCCAATTCCACCATCAAAACATTCCTTTTAGTTGGGACATCAAATGTTCCTTTTTAGGTTTTTTTTGTACAAATTCCCGGTTTTATCCAAAATCTAAGAACTCCGAAATACCAATTCTCACTTCGAACTGTTACTCCGTCAACATGTCTCAACCGATTCAAAGAACTCCAACGGCAACCAATTCATACCATCTCGGACAATTGTGCTAGTATCAATATTTTTAAAAAATTCCCAGTTTTCCCAAAATCAATCAATCAATCAATGTTTATTTATATAGCCCCAAATCACAAATGTCTCAAAGGACTGCACAAATCATTACGACTACAACATCCTCGGAAGAACCCACAAAAGGGCAAGGAAAACTCACACCCAGTGGGCAGGGAGAATTCACATCCAGTGGGACGCCAGTGACAATGCTGACTATGAGAAACCTTGGAGAGGACCTCAGATGTGGGCAACCCCCCCCCCGAAAGCAATGGATGTCGAGCGGGTCTAACATGATACTGTGAAAGTTCAATCCATAGTGGCTCCAACACAGCCGCGAGAGTTCAGTTCAAAGTTCCCACATTTCTAGGAAATTCCCATTAAATTAAACGCCCACATTTCTCACATTTTTTTAATCATGTGTTCAGCCCAAAAAAATTCAGAAATATCTCAGATTACCCAAAATTCCCGGGTTTCAAGGACATTTCTCCAATTTTAGATGAATGGGCCATTTTTCAAACATGCACAATTTCCACAATTCTCAACCGATTGCATCTGTTCCACCATCTACACACTCAGCTCACTTTCGAAAATCAAACTGCAATTTTCGAATTTTAAAAAATTCCAGGACATTCCAGAATTCTGGGTTTTCCAAAGCCCTATTTTCACCTCTTCCTGGAAAGTTTCCAAACTCCACATTTTTCAAACATTTTCGACCATTACACACTTTCCTCTTAGTTAGGACAACAAAACTACCATATTTCTTGTTGTAAAAATTCCCAGTTTTCCCTAAAGTCCAGGAATTCTGAAATACCAATTCTTACTTCAAACTGTTACTACGTCAACATTTCTCAATCGATTCAAATAATTCCAACACCAACCCATTTATATCATCTGGGACAATTGTGCTAATATCAATGTTTTCAAAAATTCCCAGTTTTCACGAAATTTCCAGGAAATTACCATTCAAATGAAACGCCCAAATGTCTCACATTTTTGCTGCATTTTTACCCGATTCGAATCTTTCAACCATCCACACACTACTCACCAGAGATACTGAAGGCAAATCATGTTTTCCCTTTTCCAGATTTCCCGGAATTTCCAGGAATTTTCTCCCCATTGACAATGAATTGGCAATAAACAAACTTCTGCACATCCCACATTTGTCATTCGATTGGAAGCATTCCAACATCCACACACTCCACACATCCTGGACATTAAAGCATTGCAGTTCCACTCACGGGTATCTTGCTCGCATACGGGCATTCACACGCAATTCTTACCGAAATTGCAAATTATAGTTATAATTATTACACCAAATAATATGTTGCGAGACTCACTTTGAATGTAGAATCGATTCTAAATGGAATCGGAATCCAATTGAATCTTTCGGTGACCTAAGACTCACACTCCATATTTGAAAGTTGTGACATTATTAGAAAGAGTTGGACTGAGTCCACCTTGAGTGCTGCTCGGGTTGTTGTTTTGTTTACATGCCAGCGAACGTAACGTCACGGACAACAAAGGTATCAAAATCTGGCAGCATTGGATTGGAGGTGAATGGACAGAATCTGGTGGGTGCCACAAAAGTAGCGTATTGGGTGGTCGTCCCTCTCCAGGAGTAGGTCTGATGAAAGGATACAATCCTCTTGGAGTGAACAGGCTTCAGCAATCTGGAAGGGATCCAAAGAAAATGTTAGGTCGCCATACAACCATAAAACAAGCACGTACACCTAAAAAGTTTGTGCTATGACGCCATCTTATGGACAAGTTCGCCCTCTGCAGGTGTTTTTCCATGTCCAGTAGAGATGCGCGGAGAGGCAGTTATATCATCCGCAACCGCATCATTAAAGTCGTCATCCACCCGCCATCCACCCGAACCAACATTTCATCAAAGCCACACCCGCCCGCCACCCGCCCGTTGTTATATATCTAATATAGACGATGCAAGGCATTAGTGAGGTTAGAAAGTGTAACTCCCTCCAAATAGCACAGACACAATGGCTTTCTTGAACTGATTTATTTGAAGGCTTACTTTCCCTTCAAATACACCGTGAAAACTGTAATAAATAAAGCACGTTACAAATGTAAAAATAATAACATGCACCGCATGTGGATCAAACATTTTACCAAGTAAAATACCAACAAATGACAAATATCTCGTTGGCTTCCTTACATCCGTCGACAGACCTAACGAGACACTTCAAAATAAAAGTATGCCCACATACTGTTTCAAAGAGTGCTGCTCGTTTTTCGTATGTGGGTAACAACATTTAACTATTTATAAATGGTTGATTTCTATAGGCTAGTAAGGAAAAGTGTTGTACCTGACAAGTTTGGGCTACCTCGCTTCTGCAGCCTTCATCAGAGGTGTCACGTGATGTTAGCGTGACGTTGTCTGTGACGTGTTATATGGATTGTACCATCAAGTGTTGTCAGGTACGACACTTTACCTACTAGCCTATATAAATCAACCACTTATAAATACACGTCAGTAGGCTAAATGAACCTCTTCAACATAACATTTAACTATGTATAATGTAGCAGCTGGCTACGGGGTGTTAGCCAATGACTTTGGCTGGGGGGGCGGGACTTCCGGGAGAGATAGGGAAGTGACGTTATCGACAGGAAGTGAGAGTTCGAGTTTATCCGCCGACTCCGCAGTTGTGACCGCAAACCGCGCATCTCTAATGTTCAGGTTGAGCTTTTCTTTTTTTTTCCCTCAATCCGAGTGCTGTGCTTGTCTTCCTGCCGTCCATAGCGTTTCTACTCGTATTGATTCTTCATTCATCACTCCAAGCAACGTTTGTAAGTTTTACAATGTAACTAAAACAATTCTTACGTACTAAACCGTCCCATGTGTGATGTCTGTAGGAGTGTTTTCGTGCATATTTGTACGTGCTATCGTAATGTAATCGGGCTAGCTTCATTAGCATTAGCTAATATGCTAACACGGTACGAGTGTCTGTTGTTTTGGTTTCACAAATTGCTCAGTAAATTCACCAAAACTTCATTGTGGAGTTATTCACTCTGTTTAGGTACGGTAGGGAGGTACAAGGTACTGGAACAGTCCTCTTATTGACATGACGGGGGGGTCGCAGCTTACTGCGAGGTTTGTTCTCCCGGGATGTAAACGGACTATTCCGGACAAGGCTTGCAGGTAGGAACATATTTATTAACTCAATAAATCTGGGCAGGGCATGAGGTAAACAAATACAAAATCTGTGGCATGAAACAAACAGCATAAACTATGGTTTGGAACAAGCAAGAAACTGAGGCAGGAAATAAACACGACTTACGTTGACACGGCATGAATCGAGCAACAAGAACTACGGTATCGTATGAAAACTAGCAATGACGCCAGGACAACTCACTGGCAAAGACAGGCTTAAATAATGATCTCATAATTAGAGCAGGTACGTGTCCGAACACCAACGGCAGGTGAAACTAATGGGTCGCCACGGTAACTAAACAAGGGAGTGTAAACAGGAACTAAAATAGTCCAAAACTAACAAAAAAGAACGAAAACATAATCCAGACCACAGATCATGACACTTATTGAGTCTGTTTAGCTGATTGGAGAGCTAGCTTTCGCAGGTAGTGGGTCCATAACAGGGTTTCCCACACATTAATTTATTTTTGGCGGCCCGCCACGAAAGAATTACGGCCGCAACAAATTAAAAAAAAAATACATATATATTTTTTTTTTCCGGCTTTTGACTAGCTCGACCGCTCATAAAAGCAATGAGACTCTGTCTGTGAATGGAGTTTGTAGTTACATATTATATAAATATGTAAATATTATATGAATATGTACATAAAGTGTTGTAATTATATTCCAACTCAGCGTTATTTTTGGTCATCGCCGCCGCCCCTGCCTCCCCATCCATGCTTCAAAACTACAGCAAGTAGCAATGTCCACAAACATAACAGAGACAAAGCAGAAGAACGAAGAAAAGACATGGCGATGACGAGTAAGAAGAAGTACGCGTGCAAGTTCCAAAATGATTGGGTAAAATAATTTCAGTTCAGCCAGGACAGCTCGAAGGGAAAGGGCCTGCAAATTTTGTAGATCAGACTTCTCCTTCTTATGACGAGAGGGTCGCAGCTTGCTGCGGGGTTTGTTCTCCCAGGATGCAAACGGACTATTCTGGACTAGGCGTGACGGTAGGAACATATTTATTTTCTCAAGAAAAGCGTGCCGTTCACACGAGAAGCTAACAAACTAAAAAAAACTTAACGCAGGAAACATAGAAGCTAAACACTTAACATGGACTATGGCATGGAACAAACAAGTCTTACTGTGGCATGAAAACGAGCAGCATGAACTATGGCATGAAACGATCAATACGGAGCAGCGTGAACTAACCATGAAAGGAGCAAATACAGAGTAATGTCGCCAGGACGACTAACTGGCAAAACAGGCTTAAATAATAGTCTCTGATTAGAATAGCTACGTGATCCGAACACATGAGGCAGGTGAAACTAATGATCCGTCATTATAACTAAATAAGGGAGCGTAAACAGGAACTAAAAGAGTCCAAAACTAACAGAACATAACTAAACAAAACATGATCTGAACCACAGATCATGACACTCCATTGAACACGGCGGCCGAACGGATATACTCATTCAAAAACAGATTTTATATATATATATATATATATATATATATACACACACACATATATATATATTTTATATATATATATATATATATGTATATATATATATATATATATATATATATATATATATATATATATATATATATATATATATATATATATAAGAAATACTTGAAAATATCTACACCCTTCGCCAACACCCCCCCCTTTATGCATTTTATTTGCATAAAACATTTGTCTTATGGTTTATCATAATAATAAAAGTGTACCGACAAGAGGCAAATTCCCAAAGTTATTTAAACCTGACATTTCAGACAAAAAGCATCAGCGATACAGGTCATGTATTTGCATGGGAGCAGATCGATATGAAAATTGTCAGTATCGCCCCGACAGGGAGTCTTCCATGGAGAGCAGAAGATGTTGACGTTTTTCTACTTTAACTAGTGAGTGTGTGTGTGTGTGTGTGTGTGCGTGTGTGTGCGTGTGTGTGCGTGTGTGTGTGTGTGTGTGTGTGTGTGTGTGTGTGTGTGTGTGCGTGTGTGTGTGTGTGTGAGTAATCGCACACACAAAGGATTTAGAGTGAGAAAAGACCTCTTTGCACACACACACATATACGCATACTCATGCACTCTCACACACACACGCACACACATTCTTGTATTTGTTACCTTCTTGAGACCTCCGTATAATGCCTACCTCCTTAGGACCTCCCTTTCCAGATATATAAAGATGTGTATTTACAACATTAATAATATATACACACTATGCAATTATAAAACAAGGTTGTAGTGAAAAAAGGAGTTGGAATTTCACAGGAAAAAGGTCACAATTTCACTAGAAAAACGTATAATTTTGGCATTACTATAATAAAAGTCGTAATTATACTAAACCCAAGTCAACATTTTACAGGAAAAACTGAACATTTGTGCAATATTATGACAAAAGTTGGAATGTTCCTCAAAGACAGTCACAGTTTTAGAAGAACAGCTTAAAATGTTGGCAATTTTATGAAAAGAGTCATAATTTTAAACGACAAAAGTCACAATTTTATAAGAAAACTTTAAAACTTTGGCAATATATAATAATCAGAATCTGATGACAAGTCATCATTTTACTCCAAAAATGTCACTATTTTACAAGAACAACCAAAAAATTGGCAATATTGTGATAAAAAGTCAGAATTTTATATGACAAATGTCACCATTTTGCATTAAAAAGTAATAATTTGACATAAAAAAGTAATAATTTTACAAGAAAATATTGCAATATTACAGAAACAGAAAGAATATGAGAATTTGTTCCCAATATTATAAGAAAAAAAGTTTACACATTGTGAGAAAAAGACTGCTTTTAATTTTTGTTTTTGTATTTTTTTGTTTGTGATTGGTTTTTAAAGGCCTACTGAAACCCACTACTACCCACCACGAAGTCTGATAGTTTATATATCAATGACAAAATTTTAACATTGCAACACATGCCAATACGGCCGGTTTAGTTTACTAAATTGCAATTTTAAATTTCCCGTGGAGTTTATTGTGGAAAACGTCGCGGAATGATGACGTGTGCACGTGACGTGACGGACTGTAAGGAAATATTAGCGCTGCCCCCCTCGCGGCTAAAAGTCGTCTGCTTTAACCGCATAATTACACAGTATTTTGGACTTCTGTGTTGCTGAATCTTTTGCAATTTGTTCAATTAATAATGGAGAAGTCAAAGTAGAAAGATGTTGTTGGGAAGCTTTAGCCTTTAGCCACACAAACACACGGTGATTCCTTGTTTATGGATCAGAGCGGTCAAGCGAACATGGATCCCGACCAAAATGTCAACCAGCAGTTTTCGGTGAGAAAATTGTGGTTTAAAGTCGCCTCTTACCGGAGATCAGCTGAGCTTGCGCCGTCCAAACAGCTGCCGTCGACTTCCCTGAGACACTGGCCTCAAGACACCCATGGACACACCCCTCCGACTATCAGGTACTATTAAACTCACTAAAACACTAGCAACACAATAGAAAGATAAGGGATTTCCCATTATTATCCTAGTAAATGTGTCTAAAAACATCTGAATCCGTCCCAATGCAATCGCCTTTTTTTTTAAAACTTGATTTTGTTTTTGTTTTTTTCTAGTCCTTCGCTATCAATATCCTCAAACACAAATATTTCATCCACGCTCAAATTAATGGGGAAATTGTCATTTTCTCGGTCCGAATAGCTCTTGCTGCTGGAGGCTCCCATTAAAAACAATGTGAGGAGCCCTAACACTTGTGACGTCATCGTGTACAACTTCCGGTAAAGGCAAGGCTTTTTTATCAGCACCAAAAGTTGCGAACTTTATCGTGGATGTTTTCTACTAAATCCTTTCAGCAAAAATATGGCAATATCGCGAAATGATCAAGTATGACACATAGAATGGACCTGCTATCCTCGTTTAAATATGAAAATCTCATTTCAGTAGGCCTTTAATCTTCATTATTTAGTTATTACAGTATGTCTCTACATATTTTTTTAAATATTTTAATTAATTTTGGCCAAAGGGGGCGAATTTCACTTTCTTACACACACTTGTTATTTTATATGTTGGCCAGCGGGGGAGCACTTTTAAAATCCCTCATCTTTGGCACCACCCTTATTTTGATAGATTTCACCACCAGGGGTGCAGATGAGACATTCTCTATTAGATGCAATGGTTTTCCGTATTGGGACCATGATTTTCGTCGTAACTTGTTCACACCTCCTCATATGGAAGGTACTTTTCCTTGTTGATGTCTCAAGGATACAAATACAAGAATCCACCCACACCCACACACCTGGTGCAGCGAGTGTGGCAGCAGTGTGAGGTCAGCGTTGTCTCCGAGGGCCTGCAGGGAGGCCAGCAGCTGGGGACTGAGGCTGGACGCTGCACAGGCGGACACACTTCCTGGAGACAAAGAAGGTGAGCCTCAGCTGCTGCTGGACTGTCAGGAGAACCCACCTGCTGATGAAGATGATGAAGGTGTGTCGCAGCAAAAGTGTGCCACAGAGAAGTGCTAACTGGATTAACATATTTGACTCTCAGAAAAATCATCACACTTCAACACATCGAACCTTAGCATCACTACCAGGGTGTTCTGAAAGCCTACCAAGACACCTGCTGCAAAGAAACGTGTCCGCAAACCACATTAAAAATAATTGATTATCAGTATCAGTCTTTAAAGGCAGCTAATTATCAGGAAATAAATACATATGTGTATTGTACCTGTGACACTGCTGATATCATTGCCAATATCATCCTGTCCAGCATCAGGATTACTAAATAGCAGCACTGTACCTGAGACAGTGCTGATATGATCCTGTCCAGTGTCAGGATTACTAAATAGAAGCATCTTACCTGTGAAAACTGCTGATATCATTGCTGATATCAACCTGTCCAGTATCAGGATGACTAAAGAGAAGCATTGTACCTGTGACACTGCGGATATCATCGCTGATATCAACCTGTCCAGTATCAGGCTGACTAAATAGATGTATTGTACCTGTGACACTGCCGATATCATCCTGTCCAGTATCAGGATTACTAAATAGATATATTGTACCCGTGAAACTACTGCTATATTTACCGATATCACCCTGTCCAGTATTAGGACTCTTAAATAGCAGCATTGTACCTGAGACAGTGCTGCTATCATTGCTGATATAATCCTGTCCAGTGTCAGTATTATTCAATAGAAGCATCGTACCTGTGAAAACTGCTGATATCATTGCTGATATCACCCTGTCCAGTATCAGGATGACTAAATAGATGTATTGTACCTGTGACGCGGCTGATATCATTGCCGACATCATCCTGTCCAGTATCAGGATGACTAAATAGATGTATTGTACCTGAGACGCTGCTGATATCATTGCCGATATCAATCAATCAATCAATCAATCAATCAATGTTTATTTATATAGCCCTAAATCACAAATGTCTCAAAGGACTGTACAAACCACTACGACTACGACATCCTCGGAAGAACCCACATAAGGGCAAGGAGAACTCACACCCAGTGGGACACCAGTGACAATGATGATATGAGAACCTTGGAGAGGACCTCAGATGTGGGCCCCCCTCTAGGGGACTGAAAGCAATGGATTTCGAGCGGGTCTAACATGATACTGTGAAAGTTCAATCCATAGTGGATCCAACACAGCCGCGAGAGTTCAGTTCAAAGCAGATCCAAGACAGCAGCGAGAGTCCCGTCCACAGGAAACCATCCCAAGCGGAGTCGGATCAGCAGCGTAGAGATGTCCACAACCGATACACAGGCGAGCGGTCCATCCTGGGTCCCGACTCTGGACAGCCAGTACTTCATCCATGGCCATCGGACCGGACCCCCTCCACAAGGGAGGGGGAGACAGAGGAGAAAAAGAATAGAAGCGGCAGATCAACTGGTCTAAAAAGGAGGTCTATTTTAAGGCTAGAGTATACAAATGAGTTTTAAGGTGAGACTTAAATGCTTCTACTGAGGTAACATCTCAAACTGTTACCGGGAGGGCATTCCAGAGTACTGGAGCCCGAACGGAAAACGCTCCATAGCCCGCAGACTTTTTTTGGGCTTAGGGAATCACTAATAAGCCGGAGTCCTTTGAACGCAGATTTCTTGCCGGGACATATGGTACAATACAATCGGCAAGATAGGATGGAGCTAGACCGTGTAGTATTTTATACGTAAGTAGTAAAACCTTAAAGTCACATCTTAAGTGCACAGGAAGCCAGTGCAGGTGAGCCAGTACAGGCGTAATGTGATCAAACTTTCTTGTTCTTGTCAAAAGTCTAGCAGCCGCATTTTGTACCAACTGTAATCTTTTAATGCTAGACATGGGGAGACCCGTGTCTCATCCTGTCCAGTATCAGGATGACTAATTAAAAGCGTTGTGCCTGTGATTCTGCTGATGTCATTGTCGATATCATCTTGTTCAGCATCAGAATGACTAAATAGAAGCATTGTACCTGTGACACTGCTGATATTGTTGCCGATATCATCCTGTCCAGTATCAGGATTACTACATTGATGTATTGTACCTGTGACCAACGTAACCTCTAAGGTGCGCACTGCTCACGCGTCTTCTGCACACAGCAAATTAATGCCGCGCAGAAAATCAAAAACCCCATCTGAACTTTAAACAAAATAAACACATTACAATTTATTCTGTACGATTTTGCAATGCAAGTCTATGAGTGACAAGTGACAACAAGAGTGGCCCCGATGAATAAAGCAATCTTTGTCAACACAGTTCAATTATCGTCTGTCGAGACACTTTACGGACAGGAATTCCATCAATCACTTTATTGAGCAAACTGTTTGTAACCAAACCAAAAATAGGAGTAAAAACAACTTTTATCTATAAAAACTAGTAATTTTCTACCATACAAACCAGGCTTAAACCAACTGTGTCATCCGTTGTTTCAACACTAGCCGCTCGCTCTCTCACCAGCACCAACACAAGCACTCATGGGACATTGCCAGTGTTGCGTTTATGGCCACACAAAAAGTCGGACAACCCCAACGCCACACAATGTGTAAATGCCGGGTTGTAATACTCTGACTCCTCAATTGGATGTGTGCCTATTTTACTGCCATTTATTAAAGGCGAACATTATCACCAGACCTATGTAAGCGTCAATATATACCTTGATGGTGTACAAAAAAGACCATATATTTTTTTAACCGATTTCCGAACTCTAAATGGGTGAATTTTGGCGTATTAAACGCCTTTCTGTTTATCGCTCTGGAGGCGATGACGTCAGAACGTGACGTCGCCGAGGTAATACAGCCGCCATTTTCATTTTCAACACATTGTAAACATTGGGGTCTCAGATCTGTTATTTTCAGTTTTTTCAACTATTTTTTGGAACCTTAGAGACATCATGCCTCGTCGGTGTGTTGTCGGAGGGTGTAACAACACTAACAGGGAGGGATTCAAGCTGCACCACTGGCCCGAAGATGCGAAAGTGTCTGCCGCCAGACCCCCATTGAATGTAAAGGAGTGTCTCCACATTTTACCGGCGATGACAGAAATGGCACAGAGATGTATGGATAACCTGCAGATGCATTGTCAATGATAAAGTCAACGAAATCACAAAGGTGAGTTTTGTTGATGTTGACTTATGTGCTAATCAGACATATTTGGTTGCGGCGTGACTGCCAGCTAATCGATGCTAACATGCTACGCTAATCGACGCTAACATGCTATTTACCGGCGGTGCTAAAGCAGACATGGCACAGAGACGTATGGATAACCTGCAGATGCATTTGCAACGATAGTCAACGAAATCACAAAAGTGAGTTTTATTGATGTTGACTGCCAGCTAATCCATGCTACGCTAATCGATGCTAACATGCTATTTACCGGCGGTGCTAAAGCAGACATGGCACAGAGATGTATGGATAACCTGCAGATGCATTTGCAACTATATTACGTTTCCTTCCACCCACATTTAATGCGAAAAAAACACTTACCAATCGACGGATTTATGTTGCTCCAGTGTCACAAGATGCGAAAGTCCTGATCGTTTGGTCCGCACATTTTACCGGCGATGCTAACGCAGCTATTCGGCCATGCTATGGCTATGAATAGCGTCAATAGCTATTCGCTCAATAGCTTCAGTTTCTTCTTCAATACTTTCATACTCCAACCATCTGTTTCAATACATGCGTAATCTGTTGAATCGCTTAAGCCGCTGAAATCCGAGTCTGAATCCGAGCTAATGTCGCTATATCTTGCTGGGCTATTCCCATTGTTTGTTTACATTGGCAGCACTGTGTGACGTCACAGGAAAATGGATAGTGGTTTTGAAGACAGCTAAAATAAGGCACTTTAAAGCTTTATTTAGGGATATTCCGAGACCAGTAAAATTTTGAAAAAAACTTCCAAAAATACAACAAACTACTGGGAACTGATATTTATTGTTTTTAACCCTTTTGAAATTGTGATGATGTTCCCCTTTAAGAATGTTAATCTAAGGATATTGTTCATGAAATATTGTCACTAGATTTCATAAATGCTAATAAAAAGATGTATTTTACAGACAGAAAGTTACAGGAACTAAATGTAATCTCTGAAAGGGATAACATTTCTTTTAAAAGCAGGACCTGCAGCCAGACATACAATACTAGCACATAGTTCATGAAAAACATGTGTTTTTGTTATTGTCATTGTAAGAGGGCAAAATCACTTATTTCAGAAAATTATTTCAATAAAACATTTAAATTATTATGATGTCAGCTTTGGGACAGGTGTGACGCTGGTGTGGCCACAGTGTGCGAGTCTGATGTTACTCACATGTGCTCCACTGAATGCTCAGGGAGTTTGTGCGTTTGGTCACACACATGATAAATTAGAGGGAACATTGCCTGTGACACTGCTGATATCATTGCCGATATCATCCTGTTCAGTATCAGAACGACTAAATAAAAGCATTGTACCTGTGACATTGCTGATATCAATGCCGATATCATCCTGTCCAGTATCAGGTGGGCTGACCTTATCGTTCCACATCACCTGCGTCACCTGGGCCAGCTGTTCTTTCATAGAGTTGTTGTCGGTTGCGGTGGAGGAAAGGAGGCGGAGTCAGTGCAGGTCAACACCTGACAGCGCCGACATGTCTTCTATTACTTTGGTCTTCCACGCCTTGCTCAAAGGCACTGTGTCGCTCCCTTCAAATCTCGGCCGGCTGTCAGAAAAATGAAAGTGCATTCATTTCAAAAGCAGACGGTGATGTTTGTCTCGGCGCACACACACACACGCACACACACACACACACACACACACACACACACACACACACACACACACACACACACAAGAATTGAGTGTAAAGCAGCTCATTGAAGCATGAAGATTGTTCCTTCTCTCATGCCTACTGGAAACTGAAGAACTTCTTTGTGCTATTTATGAATCATATATATATATTTATTTATGTTTCATATTTATATATTTATTTGTGATTCATATTTATACATTTATTTGTGGTTTATATATATTTATTTATGATTCATATTTATACATTTATTTGTGGTTCATATATATTTATTTATGATTCATATTTATATATTTATTCTTGGTTCATATATATTTAGTTATTGTTCATTTTAATATATTTATTTTTTATTCCTATTTATACATTTATTTGTGGTTCATATATATTCATTTATGATTCATATTTATATGTTTATTTGTGATTTATATATATTTATGATTCATATTTATATATAGTTATTTGTGGTTCATACATATTTATTTATGATTCATATGTATGTATTTATTTGTGATTCATATATATTTATTTATGATTCATATTTATATATTTATTTGTGATTCATATTTATACATTTATTTGTGGTTCGTATATATTTATTTATGATTCATATTTATATATTTATTCGTGGTTCATATTTTTTTATTTATGATTTATATTTATATATTTATTTGTGATTCATATTTAGACATTTATTTGTGGTTCATATATATTTATTTATGATTCATATTTATATATTTATATGTGATTTATATATATTTATTTATGATTCTTATTTATATATTTATTTGTGATTGTTATATATTTATTTATGATTCATATTTCTATATTTATTTGTGGTTCGTACATATTTATTTATTATTCATATTTATATATTTATTTTTGATTAATATACATTTATTAATTATTCATATTTATATATTTATTAGTAATTCATATTTTTACATTTATTTGTGGTTCATATATATTTATTTATGATTCATATTTATATATTTATTTGTGGTTCATATTTTTTTATTTATGATTTATATTTATATATTTATTTGTGATTCATATTTAGACATTTATTTGTGGTTCATATATATTTATTTATGATTTATATTTATACATTTATATGTGATTTATATATATTTATTTATGATTCTTATTTATATATTTATTTGTGATTGTTATATATTTATTTATGATTCATATTTCTATATTTATTTGTGGTTCATACATATTTATTTATGATTCATATTTATATATTTATTTTTGATTAATATATATTGATTAATTATTCATATTTATATATTTATTAGTGATTCATATTTTTTAATTTATTTGTGGTTCGTATATATTTATTTATGATTCATATTTATACATGTATTTGTGGTTCACATATATTTATTTATGATCCATATTTATATGTTTATTTGTGTTTCATATACATTTATTTATGATTCATATTTATATATTTATTTGTGGTTCATATTTTTTTATTTATGATTTATATTTATATATTTATTTGTGATTCATATTTAGACATTTATTTGTGGTTCATATATATTTATTTATGATTTATATTTATACATTTATATGTGATTTATATATATTTATTTATGATTCTTATTTATATATTTATTTGTGATTGTTATATATTTATTTATGATTCATATTTCTATATTTATTTGTGGTTCGTACATATTTATTTATGATTCATATTTATATATTTATTTTTGATTAATATATATTGATTAATTATTCATATTTATATATTTATTAGTGATTCATATTTTTTAATTTATTTGTGGTTCATATATATTTATTTATGATTCATATTTATACATGTATTTGTGGTTCACATATATTTATTTATGATCCATATTTATATATTTATTTGTGTTTCATATACATTTATTTATGATTCATATTTATATATTTATCTGTGGATCATGTACTCTTTGTGCTTGTATCCTATGTCCGCAAGTAAGTTATGTGCCTTACCTTGAAGACATTGGAATGTGGGAGTATGGTGTATTCCCTTTTTACCTTATCTGTATTTGAACAAAGAGGTTGTATTCCTTTCTGGACAGGGTGGGGGTTGTTTTCGTATTTCATAAGTTGTTTCTTTCCGTTTGGCTTTCAGACAACTTCGAGATGCTGGTATCAGCGCAATTGTAAGGACGGGTCTCCTAAAGCTTTAGTAAAGATTAGAATTGTTGAAGTAGAGCACACAATTCCAGTACAGGCTGAATTTATTGAAGTGGGACCGGTTCGAATCGGATGAAAAATGTGGGGATTGTGGAACTTTAAAAATGTCCCATTGATATCAATGGGAATATCAGGAAAAAAAACGGAACTTCGGAAAAAGTAGGAATTTCTTAAAAATGGTAAAAAAAAAAAAAAAAACTTGAATGGTCTGAATGAGTTCAAACAGTCGGTGTTGAAATTTTTCAAATCGGTCGAAAAATGTTGAAGTAGTAACACGTTGAATTGAGCAATGGTATTACAGAATTGGAAATGGTTAAAATGGTTTGAAAAATTTAAAAATAGTGGAACTTATGTGTGGAAATAGCTAGTTACCAAAAAACGAGAATTCCTGGAAATTTGTTGAATGTATAAAAATGGCACTTTGAATGTGGGGATAAGTGAAATGGTTTGAAAGAAGGTGGAATGGTTTGAATCAGTTGAAAAATGTGGGAATTGTGGAAGTTTCAAAAATGGCCAATTTATTTAAAATGGGGAATATGCAAAAAGAAGAAAAGAAAAAAAAGGAATTATGGGAAATCCAGGAAAACATTTTTTTTTTACAATTATTGAAATACAGCACACAATTCCTGAACAAGCTGAATATTTTGAAGTTGGAACGGTTTGAACCAGATGAAAAATGCGGGAATTATGGAATTTAGAAGAATGTTCCATTGATTTCAATGGGAATTTTAGAAAAATTGGGAATTTCAGGAAAAGCGGGAATTTTGGGAAAATGTAGAAAAAAAATTGAATGGTCTAAATGAGTTGAAATGGTTGGTGTTGATTTCATTGAAATTGGTCGAAAAATGTCGAAGAATTATCATGTTGGATTGAGGGACGGTATTACGAAATTCCTGGAATTGCGGAGAAAACCGGGAACTTTTGCGGGTCAAAAAAGTTTTTTGTACTGATTAAGAGGCGCCAGCGCCCCCCGCAACCCCGAAAGGGAATAAGCGGTAGAAAATGGATGGATGGATGGATAAGAAGAATGTTTTGATGGTTGAAATGCGTTGAAAATGTGGAAGGAGTAGTCGCCAGAAAAAAGGGTGGAAATAAGGCTTTGGAAAATCAGGAATTCTGGAAAATCCTGGAATTTTTTTTTAATTTGGAGAAATTATGTAATTTACAGAAATTTAAATTTTACAGAGTGGTGAAATGTGTTGAAGGTAGAAAGGTTTGAATAGGTTGAAAAGGGCCAATTCATTTTGAATGGGGAAAAATGTCCCCAAAAAACCTGGAATTCTGGGAAATGTAGGAATTTCGATTCCCGACTCGGCGGAACAGTTTGAAATTGGAACGGTTTGAATCGGGTGAAAACTGTGGAAGGTAGAGCGCGCCAAAATATGGAGAAGAAGAGGAATAAGTTGAAGTTGGACTGATGAAAAATGTGGGAATTATGGAACTTGGAAGAATGTTCCATTGATTTCAATGGGAATTTTAGGAAAATTGGGAATTTCGGGAAAAGCGGGAATTTTTGGAAAATGGAGAAAAAAAATTGAATGGCCTAAATGAGTTTAAATGGTTGGTGTTGATTTCATTCAAATTGGTTGAAAAATGTCGAAGAATTATCATGTTACATTGAGAAACGGTATTACGAAATTCCGGGAATTAAGGGAAAACCGGGAATTTTTCGAGTTCAAAAAACGACTTTGGTTTTTGTCCTGATTAAGAGGAATGTTTTGATGGTTGAAATGCGTTGAAAAATGTGGAAGGAGTAGTCGCCAGAAAAAAGGGTGGAAGTAAGGCTTTGGAAAATCAGGAATTCTGGAAAATCCTGGATTTTTTTTTGGAAGTTGGAATAATTATTTAATTTATAAAAAATTTAATTTTACAGAATGGTGGAATGTGTTGAAGGTGGATAGGTTGAAAAATGGCCAGTTCATTTTGAATGGGGAAAAATGTCCCCCAAAAAACTTGGAATTCTGGGAAATGTAGGAATATCGATTCCCGAATCGGCGGAACAGTTTGAAGTTGGAACGGTTTGAATCGGGTGAAAACTGTGGAAGGTAGAGCACGCCAAAATATGGAGAAGAATAAGAATAAGTTGAAGTTGAAGAATAAATAGATGAATTTTGTCGCAGAAAAAAAAACGTGTGTGAATTAAGAGCGAATAAAAGATGAGAAATGTAAGAAAGTCACTGAAGTATGTTCTTCCTTCCCCAACATGGCGTGACATGAAATAATACATATCTTACATAACTTGCTGTCAGATATGAACCAACTCACCACTCCATTGATGTGAAGACACATATCTTGGCCGGAAACAAAGCTCGTCCTCTTGTCTTTTTTTTTAATCTCCTCTTTTTGTGTCTTTTATCCTCATTTCGGTGTTATTTTCCTGTCTTTTAGCGTCCTCCTCTTCCCGCCGCCGACAAGCCGCTGCAGGTGAAGCTCGATGTGACGTCACAGTCGTGTTTACTCTTCCATCCGGGGAGTTTCCGGTGGCCCAGGAGCGATACAAACATCGACACAGTCAATACCAAGGGCGGGGTCACTAAATCTAGTTGTGTAGTTTGTGCTTCTTATGTCCCTTATTTTGCTGCATTCAACTTATTTTGCTGCATCAATACGAATATTTTACGTCGTCCTGACTAAGTGTACTCATTTGGAAGAAAGGTCAATTATCGGTGTCGATTCCGAAATGTGCTGTATCGCCCACCCCTACTTTTCCACACGCACATCTTCCTTCATAGAAGTATACCACTGCATACTACAATGTACATAAATGAACATAATATGTGCATGAATGCATAATATAAGAACAGTTCTTGGCACACATGTGGACGAAGCCGCCATCTCGTGGCAGAAAAGTCAACACATGTTTTCGTTTTATTTGTGTGTCAAGGGTTATTATGTAAGCAGGCGGGGGGGTCATCGCTTGATGACGTCATCATTAAAGATGCATATTATTGGGCAAGAATATGCATATTTAAATAAGCATATTATTGGTCAAAAAAATGGATATTTGAATATGAATATAATTGCTGCAAAGAAAATTTGCATATTTATTGGTTTAAAAAAAGGCATGTTTAGATATGCATATAATTGGTTAAAAAATGCATATTATTGGTCTAAAAATGCATATTTAAATATTTCTTATAATTGGTCATAAAAATCTGTATATTAGTAGTCAAAAAAATGCATATTTTAACATAAATATAAATGGCTGAAAAAAATGGATATTTTTGGTCAAACATTTGCATGTTAAAATTTGCCTATTAGTGGTTTAAAAAATCTGCATATTTTTGGTCAGAAATACACATATTTATATATGCATATAATTGGTTAAAAATGTGTATACTATTGGTCAAAAATCTGCATATTTAAATGTAAAAATGAATGTTTAAAAATGTATGCATATTATTAATTTAAAAAATGCATATTTTATTTTTTTTAAATAATATTTTGCTCTAGTTAAACCTTTTGAAGCATAAATTTAATGTACAGTACATTATCCCTTCGACATGTGGCGCTTTAAATTTTGCAGCCTCACTTTATTGAATTTAAAAATATATATTTGTTATTTATTTGCTGTTTTCTGTTGGGCCTATTATTGGTATAATATATATATATATATATATATATATATATATATATATATATATATATATATATATATATATATATATATATATATATACATATGATTGGTTAAAACACCTTATATTATTGGTCAGAAACATGCATATTATTGTTCAAGAATATGCATATTTAAATATTCATGTTCATAAATATTCGTAAAAAAAAATCTGTATATTGGTGGTCAAAAATATGCATATTTTAACATAAATATGAATGGTTGAAAAATGCATATTATTGGTTAAATGCATATTTAAGTATGCATATTAGTGGTTAAAATCTGCATATTATTGGTCAGAAATACACATATTTATATATGCATATAATTGGTTAAAAAATGTGTATACTATTGGGCAAAAATCTGCATATTTAAATGTAAAATTAAATGTTTAAAAATATATGCATATTATTCATTAAAAACTGCATATTTATATTATTGGTAAGAAACATGCATATTATTGTTCAAGAATATGCATATTAAATATTCATATTATTGGTTAAAAAAACATGTATATAATTGGTTTTAAAAATATCTGCATATTATTGGTCCAAAATATGCATATTTAAATGTTTCTTATAATTGGTCATAAAAATCTCTATATGAATAGTCAAAAAATATGCATATTTTAACATAAATATAAATGATTGAAAAAAATGCATATTATTGGTCAAACATTTGCATATTAAAACTAGCATATTAGTGGTTAAAAAAATCTGCACATTTTTGGTCAGAAATACACATATTTATATACGCATATAATTGGTTAAAAATGTGTATACCATTGGTCAAAATCTGCATATTTAAATGTAAAAATAAATGTTTAAAAATGTATGCATATTATTAATTAAAAAAATGCATATTTTATTTTTTTAAATAATATTTTGCTCTAGTTAAACCTTTTGAAGCATAAATTTAATGTACAGTACATTATCTCTTCGCCATGTGGCGCATTAAATTTTGCAGCCTCACTTTATTGAATTTAAAAATATATATTTGTTATTTATTTGCTGTTTTCTGTTGGGCCTATTATTGGTATAAAATATATATATATATATATATATATATATATATATATATATATATATATATATATATATATATATACATACATATGATTGGTTAAAACACCTTATATTATTGGTCAGAAACATGCATATTATTGTTCAAGAATATGCATATTTAAATATTCATGTTCATAAATATTCGTTAAAAATCTGTATATTGGTGGTCAAAAATAGGCATATTTTAACATAAATATGAATGGTTGAAAAATGCATATTATTGGTTAAATGCATATTTAAGTATGCATATTAGTGGTTAAAATCTGCATATTATTGGTCAGAAATACACATATTTATATATGCATATAATTGGTTGAAAAATGTGTATACTATTGGGCAAAAATCTGCATATTTAAATGTAAAAATAAATGTTTAAAAATATATGCATATAATTAATTAAAAAGTGCATATTTATATTATTGGTAAGAAACATGCATATTATTGTTCAAGAATATGCATATTTAAATATTCATATTATTGGTTAAAAAAAACATGTATATAATTGGTTTAAAAAATATCTGCATATTTTTGGTCCAAAATATGCATATTTAAATGTTTCTTATAATTGGTCATAAAAATCTCTATATGAGTAGTCAAAAAATATGCATATTTCAACATAAATATAAATGATTGAAAAAATGCATATTATTGGTCAAACATTTGCATATTAAAATTAGCATATTAGTGGTTAAAAAATCTGCACATTTTTGGTCAGAAATACACATATTTATATACGCATATAATTGGTTAAAAATGTGTATACCATTGGTCAAAAATCTGCATATTTAAATGTAAATTTAAATGTTTAAAAATATATGCATATTGTTAGTAAAAATGCATATTTTATTTTTTTTAATAATATTTGGCTCTAGTTAAACCTTTTCAAGCATACATTTAATGTACAGTACATTATCCCTTCGACATGTGGCGCTTTAAATTTTGCAGCCTCACTTTATTGAATTTAAAAATATATATTTGTTATTTATTTGCTGTTTTCTGTTGGGCCTATTATTGGTATAATATATATATATATATATATATATATATATATATATATATATATATATATATATATATATATATATATATCAATCAATCAATCAATCAATGTTTACTTATATAGCCCTAAATCACTAGTGTCTCAAAGGGCTGCACAGACCACCACGACATCCTCGGTAGGCCCACATAAGGGCAAGGAAAACTCACACCCAGTGGGACGTCGGTGACAATGATGACTATGAGAACCTTAGAGAGGAGGAAGGCAATGGATGTCGAGCGGGTCTAACATGATACTGTGAAAGTTCAATCCACAATGGATCCAACACAGTCGCGAGAGTCCAGTCCAAAGCGGATCCAACACAGCAGCGAGAGTCCCGTTCACAGCGGAGCCAGCAGGAAACCATCCCAAGCGGAGGCGGATCAGCAGCGCAGAGATGTCCCCAGCCGATACACAGGCGAGCAGTACATGGCCACCGGATCGGACCGGACCCCATCCACAAGGGAGAGTGGGACATAGAAGAAAAAGAAAAGAAACGGCAGATCAACTGGTCTAAAAAGGGAGTCTATTTAAAGGCTAGAGTATACAAATTAGTTTTAAGGTGAGACTTAAATGCTTTTATATATATATATATATATATATATATATATATATATATATATATATATATATATATATATATATATGCATATGATTGGTTAAAACACCTTATATTATTGGTCAGAAACATGCATATTATTGTTCAAGAATATTCATATTTAAATATTCATGTTCATAAATATTCATAAAAATCTGTATATTGGTAGTTAAAAAACGCATATTTTAACATAAATATAAATGGTTGAAAATAATGCATATTATTGTTTAAAAATGCATATTTAAGTATGCATATTAGTGGTTAAAATCTGCATATTATTGGTCAGAAATACACATATTTATATATGCATATAATTGGTTAAAAATGTGTATATTATTGGTCAAAAATCTGCATATTTAAATGTAAAAATAAATGTTGCATATTATTAATTAAAAAAGTGCATATTTATATTATTGGTCAGAAACATGCATATTAATGTTCAAGTATTTGCATATTTAAATATTCATATTATTGGTTAAAAGCATGCATATAATTGGTTTAAAAATATCTGCATATTATTGGTCAAAAATATGCATATTTAAGTATGCACATAAATGGTTTGAAAAATATCTGCACTTTATTGGTAAAACATATACATATCTAAATATTAGTAAAACTGTTTAAAAAGTCTGCATATTATTGGTCAAAAATATGCATATTATTGTTTTAAAAAATATTCATATTTAAAAAAAACATATTTGAATCTAATTAAACCTTTTCAAGCATAAATTTGATGTATAGTACAATATTCTTTGACACGGGACCCTTCAAATTTTGCGGCTTTACTTTGTTGCATTTTAAAATGTATATTTGTTATTATTTATTTGCTGTTTTCTGTTGGGCCTATTATTGGTCAAAAATATGCATATTATTGTTTTTTAAAAAATACGCATATTTAAAAATATATGTATATTTGCCTCTAATTAAATCTTTTTCAAGCATAAATTTATAGTACAGTACATTATTCCTTCGACATGTGGTGCTTCAAATTTTGCGGCTTCACTTTATTGCATTTAAAAATATATATTTTTTATTATTTATTTGCTGTTTTCTGTTTGGCCTATTATTGGTCAAATATATGCACATTATTAGTCAAAAATATGCATATAATTGGTCAAAACATGCATATAATTGGCTAAAAAATATCTACATATTATTGGTCAAAATTATGCATGTTTAAAAATGGTTAAAAAAAAGGGTAAATGGTTGTACTTGTATAGCGCTTTTCTACCCCCTTTTTAAGGAGCCCAAAGCTCTTTGACAGTATTTCCACTTTCACCCATTCACACACACATTCACACACTGATGGTGGGAGCTGCCATGCAAGGCGCTAACCAGGACCCATCAGGAGCAAGGGTGAACTGTCTTGCCCAAGGACACAACGGACGTGACTAGGATGGTAGAAGGTGGGGATTGAACCAGTAACCCTCAGATTGCTGGCACGGCCACTCTCCCAACTTTGCCACGCCGTTTAAATCTGCATATTATTGGTTTTAAAAAATCTGCATATTATTGGTCAAACATCTGCATATTATTGATTACAAAATATGCATATTTAAAAGAAATTACATAATATTTATTTTTCTCTAATCAAATCTTTAGAAACAAATTAAATGTTTAATTTGTTTGTATGAAATCTTTTAAAAATCTGCATATTATGGGTAAAAAAAAACCTGCATATTATTGGTCAAACATCTGCATATTATTGATTACAAAATATGCATATTTAAAATAAATTACATAATATTTTCCTCTAATCAAATCTTTAGAAAAAAATTAAATGTTTAATTTGTTTGTATAAAAACTTTTAAAAATCTGCATATTATTGGTAAAAAAAAAAAAACCTGCATATTATTGATTACAAAATATGCATCTTTAAAAGAAATTACATAATATTTTCCACTAATCAAATATTTAGAAAAAATGTTTAATTTGTTTGTATAAAAACTTTTAAAAATCTGCATATTATTGGTAAAAAAAAAAAACTTGCATATTATTTGTCAAACATCTGCATATTATTGATTCCAAAAATGCACATTTAAAAGAAATTACATAATATTTTCCTCTAATCAAATCTTTACAAACAAATAAAATGTTTAATCTGTTTGTATAAAATCTTTTAAAAATCTGCATATTATTGGTAAAAAAAAACAAACCTGCATATTATTGGTCAAACATCTGCATATTATTGATTACAAAATATGCATATTTAAAAGAAATTACATCATATTTTCCTCTAATCAAATCTTTACAAACAAATTAAATGTTTAATCTGTTTGTATAAAATCTTTTAAAAATCTGCATATTATTGGTAAAAAAAAAAAAAAACCTGCATATTAGTGGTCAAACATCTGCATATTATTGATTCCAAAATATGCATCTTTAAAAGAAATGACATAATATTTTCCTCAATCAAATCTTTACAAAAAAAATAAATGTACAGTACATTCTTCCTTTGACACTTGGCGCTTCAAATTGTGCAGCTTCTCTTTATTGCATTTTAAAAAAATATATTTGGTGTTATTTATTCACTATTTTCTGTTGGGCCTATTATTGGTTGAGCACATGCATGTTATTGGTCAAGTTTATGTATATTATTGGTCAAAAACATGCATATTTATTGGTTGAAAAATACGCATATTTAAGCAAACTTTAATATTTGTCTGTGATTAAACCTTTTCAAGCATAAATGAACTTAAAATAAAAGACAAGTTGTTTTTGTATAAGTTTTATTGAAAGATGTGTTGTTGAGCACCATGAAGTACATACAAATTACTTGGGAAATAATTCCCTACAAATAAATCAAATGTTGCTTTAAAACTTATACAAACATCAAAAAAACAAAAAAAAACATGAGTGTATTAATATTTATATACATGATATATGAGCGTCAAATAAAATTAAACACTAGTGTACTAATATTTCTATCCATGATGTATGAACATTAAATGAAATCAAACACTATAGTGTACTAATATTTATATACATGATATATGAACATTTACATTCAGTATTTGTGGTCGTGACTTGACATCAAAGTGTTTTAAAAAACATTTTCCCTTCAAAAAGTCCTGAATCAGATCAAAGTCGTGCTGCGGTGACATAAACGTGGTTTTATTACAAAGTGAAAATGGACAAAAAGTGGTCAGGATAATAACAATATTAATAATAATAATAATAACAATACAAATATTATTACTAATAATAACAATGATATTATTAATAATAATAGGGTGTACCCTGCCTTCAATCCGAATGCAGCTGAGATAGGCTCTAGCACCCACGCGACCTCGAGCGGGACAAGCGGCAGAAAATGGATGGTATGGATAATAATAATAATACAAATAATATTTATAATAATAATACTTTTTATAATAATAATAATAATAATGAGTGATTAATGAGTCAAGTTAGAGTCGCTCCTCTTCTTCAGCTTCTTAAGGACCTCCAGGAGCACCTGAGAGTCTTCCTTGGAAGTCTGAAAAATTCATCCTGCAGGAATATTAAGTGTTAATAAAATATTTAGTCAAATATAACATCATGTGTTAATGGAAAATACTTGATATGAATGATGAATATAAATATTATGTCAAATATACATCATGTATTAATAAAATACTCTATGTGGATGATGAATATAATTAAGTCAAATATGACCTCATGTGGAAATAAAATACTTTATTTCAAATATGACATGTGTTAATAAAAAATACTTTATATGGATGATGAATATAAATATTAGGTCAAATATACATCATGTATTAATAAAAAATACTTTATTATGAATGATGAATATGAATATTATGGCAAATATACATCATGTATTAATAAAATACTCTATTTGGATGATGAATATAGTTAAGTCAAATATGACATCATGTGGAAATAAAATTCTTTATTTCAAATATGACATGTGTTAATAAAAAATACTTTATATGGATGATGAATATAAATATTAGTGAAGTGAAGTGAATTATATTTATATAGCGCTTTTTCTCTAGTGACTCAAAGCGCTTTTACATAGTGAAACCCAATATCTAAGTTACATTTAAACCAGTGTGGGTGCCACTGGGAGCAGGTGGGTAGAGTGTCTTGCCCAAGGACACAACGGCAGTGACTAGGATGGCGGAAGCGGGGATCGAACCTGGAACACCTTTACAAATCGAGCTATACCGCCTAAATGTGTGCATTATTCTGTTATATCTCTCATTCTATATTGTGTTATGGAAAAAAGGTTGTCATAAACGTTATTTAATTCATTAAAAAATAAAACACTTTTATGCATAATTAAATGTATTTAGTTCACTTTTGACTTTACCGCGGCCGGTATTTTTTTTCCTGTATTTTAATCGTAATATTTTATTCGAGCGACAATTGAGTTTGACAACCCTGCTTTAAAGTTTTCAATGCTTCTCTCCGTACTCGCACCTTAAGACTAGTGAAGTCCCTGGAAGATGAGTGCATAAGGTCAAATATACATCATGTGTTAATAAAAAATACTTTAGTATGGATGATGGATATGAATATTATGTCAAATATGACATTACTCAAGTTTATTACTCAAGTTTATTGTTCTTCGGTCAATGGTCAACAAAGCAAAAAAAACAGTTGTACATTCATAGATTGAAAATAAAAAGTTGTACATTCATAGATTGAAAATAAAAAATGTTACAGACCGAAAGGGTTTAGGCTGAAGTTAAACACGTATTGAGCCTAACCCTATAAACAGTTTCAAGTACAAAATAAACTTCCGAAAGTTATAAAAAGACATCATGTATGATTTCATATCAGTTATGTTGTCATAACATCTGCAAGGCACACTTTAGGCCAGGGGTCTCAGACACGCGTCTCGCGGGCCAATTGCGGCCCGCGAGACGTTATTTTGCGGCCCGCACCTTGATATGTAAATTTAGTGTTACTGTGGCCCGCAAGTTTTATGTGAATGCCGCTTGACAGCATCATATTTGCTATATTTACTTACCCTCCCGAATTTTCCGGGAGACCCTGGAATTTGTATTGAGTATTTTATTGATTATGGGATAAGCAGCAGAAAATGCGGCGTCTCTGGTAATGCGGACGTTGTATCGATTCGTTGTGGTGAAGAAGGAGCTGAGCCGGAAGGCAAAGCTCTCAATTTACCGGTCGATCTACGTTCCCATCCTCACCTATGGTCATGAGCTTTGGGTCATGACCGAAAGGATAAGATCACGGGTACAAGCGGCCGAAATGAGTTTCCTCCGCCATGTGGCGGGGCTCTCCCTTAGAGATAGGGTGAGAAGCTCTGCCATCCGGGAGGAACTCAAAGTAAAGCCGCTGCTCCTTCACATCGTCCAACCGGTAGGAGGCCACGGGGAAGACCCAGGACACGTTGGGAAGACTATGTCTCCCGGCTGGCCTGGGAACGCCTCGGGATCCCCCGGGAAGAGCTAGACGAAGTGGCTGGGGAGAGGGAAGTCTGGGTTTCCCTGCTTAGGCTGTTGCCCCCGCGACCCGACCTCGGATAAGCGGAAGATGATGGATGGATGGATGGGATAAGCAGCAGAAAATGGATGGATGATACTTTTTCGTCACTTATTGTTTGTCTTTGGTACACTAATGTGTATATTTTAGGCCAGGGGCGCTCACACTTTTTCTGCAAGCGAGCTACTTTTCAATTGACCAAGTCGAGGAGATCAACCTCATTCCTATTTATAATTTATATTTATTTATTTATGAAAGAGACATTTTTGTTAACAAGTTAATGGTGTTTAATGATAATACAAGCATTTTTAACACACATAGATTCCTTTCTTTCATGAAGACAAGAATATAAGTTGGTGTATTTGATTCTGATGACTTGCATTGATTGGAATTAGACAGTGGTGCTGATAACGTCCGCATTTTCAAATGGAGGAAAAAAAAAGTCCTCCTTTCTGTCCAATACCACATGAAAGTGGTTGGATTTGGCATCTCATTTGTCCAACTTGCATACTTGTTTTTAAACACTTTGTTATGAGAGTAGCATATGGGTGTGGCCCTTTAATGTCTGGCAGCAGGTGAGTGACGTCAGTGAGTGTGCGGGTGGGCAAGCAAGTGAGAAAGCGGTCGCTGAGGGCGGGGGAGAAATACATTGGCATCAAACTCCGTAGCTTGCTAGCTTGTGCACGCTAGCTTTCTGAGACTCTTATTTTGTTAGCACAGGCAGGATGAAACAGGTCTTTTATGGTGAAGACAGGAACTGTGCTGTCGGTCTTTAGAGTTTTGACAGTAGGTACGGAGTCTCTAGAAATAAAATGTGTTTCTCTGCGTTCGCCCTGTTAGTGATTTTTTTTCTTAAATATGAGCTCGCAGCAGCCAGCGTCATCTCACAAGATCCTCGGGTGCCGAGAATGTCAAACAACTGACGAAAGTGAAGTCTTGGTATGATTGATGATTGCTCATTTTTATGTCTATTTTTTAATGCCTGGCTTGAGATCGACTGACACACCCTCCGAGATCGACCAGTCGATCACGATCGACGTAATGCCCACCCCTGTTTTAGGCCATTGGTTCTTTGTTTTATTTTTGCAAAAATGTATACAGTATATTTATTTTTATATTGCTATTTTTATCTTTGGTATGAAAATTATTATGTAACACAATTTATTGGTATTTTTTGGTTCTTTGTTGTTGCTATTTTTGTATTATGACAATTTATTATTGGATCATGTTGTACTGCATTTTAATCTTTTGTTCTGTGGTTGTGTGATGTTTATTGCCTGGACCCCAGGAATAATAGTCTCCACTGCGGTGTAGACTAATGAAATGAAGTGAATTATATTTATATAGCGCTTTTCTCGAGTGACTCAAAGCGCTTTTACATAGTGAAACCCAATATCTAAGTTACATTTAAACCAGTGTGGGTGGCACTGGGAGCAGGTGGGTAAAGTGTCTTGCCCAAGGACACAACGGCAGTGACTAGGATGGCGGAAGTGGGAATCGAACCTGCAACCCCCGAGTTGCTGGCACGGCTACTCTACCAACCGAGCTGTACCGGTTGGTAGAGTGTAGCAATGAACTGTATTTAGTGAAAGTGGTTTTTTGAAGTGTTCCTTAGCCCATGTGGTGATATCCTTTAGAGATTGATGTCGGTTTTTGATACAGTGCCGTCTGAGGGATCGAAGGTCACGGTCATTCAATGTTGGTTTCCGTGGAGTGATTGCTCCAGATTCTCTGAACCTTTTGATGATATTATAGACCGTAGATGTTGAAATCCCTACATTTCTTGCAATTTCACTTTGAGAAACGTTGTTCCTAATCTGTTTGACTCTTTGCTCACGCAGTTGTGGACAAAGGGGTGCACCTCGCCCCATCCTTTCTTGTGAAAGACTGAGCATTTTTTGGGAAGCAGTGACTAGGATGGCGGAAGCGGGAATCGAACCTGCAACCCTCGAGTTGCTGGCACGGCCACTCTACCAACCGAGCTATGCCGCCTAATGGGGATCCTTAATAAACTAAACTAAATTCCCGCGAACATCCATTGAACAACAATGTTCAATGGGTGCCGTGTTGACACTGCCTTTGACGCCCTCTACATTTTGTACTAACAGCGTACTATTCCAGACATTTCTGTATTTGGCTTTTATGAACACAAGTCATAGCATCCATTTTTTCATCAAACATACAGCTTGCAGTCTCAGCCACATGTTCTCTAAGGTTTCTGCAAACACGTGTCAGTGACTGCAAGGCATACTTACAGGTCACACTGACGGTGGCTGTATAAACAAGTTTATCACTCTTACAAATATGCGCCACACTGTGAACCCACACCAAACAAGAATGACAAACACATTTCGGGAAAAAATCTGCACTGCAACACAACATAAACACAACAGAACAAATCTTCAGAATCCCATGCAGCCCTGACTCTTCCGGGCTACCACCAAACCCCGCCTCCCAACTCCGCCCCCCCTCTCCCCTGCGTAGGTGGAGGTGGAGAGTTAGGGCTGCAAGGTGTTCTGGGTATTTGTTCTGTTGTGTTTATTTTGTGGTACAGTGCGGATGTTCTCCCCAAATGTGTTTGTCATTCTTGTTTGGTGTGTGTTCACAGTGTGGCGCATATTTCTCCCCTCCAAAGGTAAAACCTAGGAACTCACTTCTAGCCGATTTTGAGAAAACAAAGGAAAACCAATCTATCTTGATGCCATCTTACAAAGATCTACAAAGTCATCAAACGTATAGATGTTTTCTTGAGCTTCCACATTTACCCATTCACACACACATTCTCACACTGATGGAGGGAGCTGCCATGCAAGGCGCTAACCAGCACCCATCAGGAGCAAGGGTGAAGTGTCTTGCTCAGGACACAACTGACGTGACTAGGTTGGTACTAGGTGGGGATTGAACCGGGGACCCTTGGGTTGCGCACGGCCACTCTACCACTGCGCCACGCCATCCCTATTTTTTATAAAAGTACACAACGTTGCATATTAATGCATGCACTTGACTGGCAAAAGCACAACAATGTCACACATGTTATATGTGCTGATGTTGTTAGAAAGTAAAAATTAAAGTCTTGACAGTTGATTTCAAATCCTGCAGTTTCATTTGCTGCTGCTGTTCTCACCAGCACACTTGTGTTTCTTACACTGGTACTTAGAAGAGAATCTTTCACCACACACACTGCAACTCATCACTTTCTCTGCTGGGTGTGTTCTCATGTGTCTTAAAAGTGTTGATCGTTCACAAAAGCTTTTGTTGCAATTTTTCACCAGTGTGTGTTCTAGTGTGTCTTTTCAAATGTTGACTTTTTGTAAAACCTTTACCACAGATTGAACAGGAAAACGTTTTTTCGCCAGTGTGTTCTCATGTGTACTTTCAAATGTTGACCATGTGTAAAAACCTTTACCACAAATTGAACAGGAAAAAGGTTTTTCACCAGTGTGCGTTCTCATGTGTACTTTCATATTGTGACTTTGTGTAAAACATTTACCACAGCTTGAACAGGAAACCGTATTTTCACCAGTGTGTGTTTTCATGTGCACTTTCAAATTGTGACTTCGAACAAAACGTTTACCACAGACTGAACAAATAAAAGGTTTTTCACCAGTGTGTGTTCTAATGTGTACTTTCAAATATGTTTTCTCTTTTTGTATCTGCTAAGTCAGCACAAAAAGTCGATTCACATCTGAAACGTGATTAGAATTCATCCCGAATCTTAATAAATTCACAACTTTAAAAGGAAAAAAAAAACCCACTCACGGTCTGGGTTCTATGCGATGAATACCCGCGCGGACCTGTGATGGTCCTCCTCTGTCCTCAGGTTGTTGGACGGGAATTTGACGTCTGCGGTCGTCTGATGTCGGAACTGCAAAGGCTGCAGCTTGGCGCTGAAGCACGCGAGCGCCTGAAGATGCAAACACAAATTTATATCCATATTGTTATTTCACCACTAACACTTTGAATGACATCATTCCCTTTCTGGAATGATCACATGACCTGACTGAGGCCCAACCACTGGCCCCAGCAAGTGTGTCCTGTAAGTAGGTCAGAGCCAACACAAAACACACACACACACACACACACACACACACACACACCCAATAAAACAGACCCAGGAGAGAATGAAAGAAGGAGAATAATATTATTATGATGATGTCATCAAAGATGGGACATGAAACATACGAGGAGGATAATACTATTACGATGATGATGTCATCAAGGATGGTACATACAAGATGATGTTTTGGCCAGGACATGATCACACGGTCTTTGTTCTTGACTGTACCATGACCCAGTTCCCTCGTGTGCTCATTAAAGATGCATCAGCAGGGAAGTCTCAGGAGGACCAGAGCTGTCGTCTGAGGGACATCACGTCATCCCGTGAAGCACATTGTCTAGCACTGCTCTTCAACGCTCTCTTGTAACACTCCTGACCAACTACTACATCTTCTATAACTTTGGTTACATGTCCGATATCATATTTGACTATATGTTCTGTGACATCTTTGACTATCTGTTCTATATCATATTTGGCTAAATGTCCTATAACATATTTGGCTAAATGTCCTATAACATATTTGACTAAATGTCATATAACATATTTGACTATATGTTCTGTAACATCTTTGACTATCTGTTCTATAACATATTTGGCTAAATGTCCTATAACATATTTGGCTAACTGTCCTATAACATATTTGACTAAATGTCATATAACATATTTGACTATATGTTCTGTAACATCTTTGACTATCTGTTCTATAACATATTTGGCTAAATGTCCTATAACATATTTGGCTAAATGTCCCATAACATATTTGACTAAATGTCATATAACATATTTGACTAAATGTCATATAACATATTTGACTAAATGTCATATAACATATTTGACTATATGTTCCGTAACATCTTTGACTATCTGTTCTATAACATATTTGGCTAAATGTCCTATAACATATTTGGCTAAATGTCCTATAACATATTTGGCTAAATGTCCCATAACATATTTGACTAAATGTCATATAACATATTTGACTATATGTTCCGTAACATCTTTGACTATCTGTTCTATAACATATTTGGCTAAATGTCCTATAACATATTTGGCTAAATGTCCTATAACATATTTGACTAAATGTCATATAACATATTTGACTATATGTTCTGTAACATCTTTGACTATCTGTTCTATAACATATTTGGCTAAATGTCCTATAACATATTTGGCTAAATGTCCTATGACATATTTGACTAAATGTCATATAACATATTTGACTATATGTTCTGTAACATATTTGACTATCTGTTCTATAACATATTTGGCTAAATGTACTATAACATATTTGGCTAAATGTCCTATAACATATTTGACTAAATGTCATATAACATATTTGACTATCTGTTCTGTAACATCTTTGACTATCTGTTCTATAACATATTTGGCTAAATGTCCTATAACATATTTGACTAAATGTCATATAACATATTTGACCATCTGTTCTGTAACATCTTTGACTATCTGTTCTATAACATATTTGGCTAAATGTCCTATGACATATTTGACTAAATGTCATATAACATATTTGACTATATGTTCTGTAACATCTTTGACTATCTGTTCTATAACATATTTGGCTAAATGTCCTATAACATATTTGACTAAATGTCATATAACATATTTGACTATCTGTTCTGTAACATCTTTGACTATCTGTTCTATAACATATTTGGCTAAATGTCCTATGACATATTTGACTAAATGTCATATAACATATTTGACTATATGTTCTGTAACATCTTTGACTATCTGTTCTATAACATATTTGGCTAAATGTCATATAACATATTTGACTATCTGTTCTATAACATATTTGACTATCTATCGGTTCTATAACATATTTGACTATCCATCGGTTCTATAACATATTTGACGATATATTCTATATCAACTTTGGCTAAATGTCCTATAACAAATTTGACTATCTATCTGTTCTATTACACCTTAAACCAGGGGTCACCGAGCTTTTTGAAACCAAGAGCTACTTCTTGGGTGAAAAATGCGCCAAGATTGAACTACCAGCCTGATAAGTCCGAAAGAGAAAAAGATGATAGAGTATTATCTGCTCACAGATGCTGCCTGGTGGTTGTTTGAGCACACTGCAGCCACTCCCACTCATTAATGCTTCAGTCACACGCAGGATTCTCACAGGAATGAGGCAAAAATACTTCTACTGTGCTATTTTTCTCTGAGAAATGTTTGTAACATTCCACACTAAAATTTAAAAGTATGTACTATTGTTATCGAAGTTGGCCAATTTCTGTATCATATAGTAAGTGAAAAAGTTGAAACGAGACACCCCTAAATCATTTTTGGATATCAGTTTTCTACTACTAGCTTGGCTGGTAGAGTGGCCGTGCCAGCAACTCGAGGGTTGCAGGTTCGATTCCCGCGTCCGCCATCCTAGTCACTGCCGTTGTGTCCATGGGCAAGACACTTTACCCACCTGCTCCCAGTGCCACCCGCACTGGTTTAAATGTAACTTAGATATTGGGTTTCACTATGTAAAGCGCTTTGAGTCACTCGAGAAAAGCGCTATATAAATATAATTCACTTGACTTCACTACTGATTAATGCGAAGGGCTACCAGTTTGATACACACTTAAATAAATTGCCAGAAATAGCCAATTTGCTCAATTCAACTTTAACTCTGTGTTATTATTAATATTTAATTATATTTATCTTTGTGGAAACATTGATCATCTTAATGATTTCTCCCAATATATATATATTTTTAATGTTTTAAGTAGGTTAAAATCTAATCTGCACTTTGTTAGAATATACCGTATTTCCTTGAATTGCCGCCGGAGCGTTAATTAATTTAAAACCTCTTTTCACTCCTCCGCTTACCAAAGGCATGTGGTAAAAGTAAGCACGCGCTAATTATTTTAAAACCTCTTCTCACTCCGGCACTTACCAAAGGCATGCAGTAAAAATTTGAGTGTGATGTAACCTTGGCTTCACGGTGGCAGAGGGGTTAGTGCGTCTGCCTCACAATACAAAGTTCCTGCAGTCCTGGGTTCAAATCCAGGCTCGGGATCTTTCTGTGTGGAGTTTGCATGTTCTCCCCGTGACTGCGTGGGTTCCCTCCGGGTACTCCGGCTTCCTCCCACTTCCAAAGACATGCACCTGGGGATAGGTTGATTGGCAACACTAAATTGGCCCTAGTGTGTGAATGTGAGTGTGAATGTTGTCTGTCTATCTGTGTTGGCCCTGCGATGAGGTGGCGACTTGTCCAGGGTGTACCCCGCCTTCCGCCCGATTGTAGCTGAGATAGGCGCCAGCGCCCCCCGTGACCCCGAAAGGGAATAAGCGGTAGAAAATGGATGGATGGATGGTAACCTTGGACCTTAAATCCTACTGATTAGCTCTTAATCTTCTTCCCTTTATGCGGTTTCAAATTACCGGTATTGAAATCAGCTTCTTCCCTTTTGAAAATTATGACAGGGGAAGTGTCACTCGTGACGTCACGAGTTTGACCAGGCGGTAATACAAAGCTTGCGCTAATTATTTAGCGAAGCCAGTTTGACCCGGCAGTAATTCAAGACAGGCGCATACTACCGAATTTTTCGGACTATAAATCGCATTTTTTTTTTTGTAGTTGGGGATGAGAATTGGCAAAACCAAAAAAATAACAAATATATATATTTTTTTATTTTTTATTTTTTTTAATAGTTTGGCCAAGTCTCATCCCCGGACAAACTAGAAGAAAAAAAAAAACGCGACTCATAGTCCGAAAAATACGGTATATGCCCTGCGGCAATTCAAGGAAATAAGGTATAACAAATTGGACCAAGCTATATTTCTATCAAAGACAAATCATTATTTCTTCTAGATTTTCCAGAACAAAAATTTTAAAAGAAATTCCAAAGACTTTGAAATAAGATTTAAATTTGATTCCGCAGATTTTCTAAATTTGCCGGAATATTTTTTTTGAATTTTAATCATAAATTTGAAGAAATACTTCACAAATATTCTTCGTCGAAAAAACAGAAGCTAAAATGTATTTCTTTTTCTTTACAATAAAAAAAATAAATTTACTTGAACATTGATTTAAATTGTCAGGAAAGAAGAGGAAGACAAGGTAAAAAGGTATATGTGTTTAAAAATCCTAAAATAATTTTTAGGGTTGTATTTTTTCTCTAAAATTGTCTTTCTGCAAGTTATTAGAAGCAAAGTAAAAAAATTAATGAATTTATTTAAACAAGTGAAGACCAAGTCTTTAAAATATTTTCTTGGATTTTCAAATTCTCTTTGAGTTTTGTCTCTCTTAGAATTAAAAATGTCGAGCAAAGCGAGACCAGCTTGCTAGTAAATAAATAAAATTTTAAAAATAGAGGCAGCTCACTGGTAAGTGCTGTGTAACCTATACGTGCTAGAAATCAATGCAATATTTATATATGTGGTGTCATGGGCTAGGAACAGAAAATTACTTTCAACTCGGACAGAGAGAGAAGTGCTTGAATTGTCGTTTGGTTGACACCGTGTATTAGAGAATTAGTGATGGACATCAGATATATCACACAATGAGTTGAATGGCCATTCAACATGAAAGCTATTTGAAGAGAAAAACACAAGTACTATATACAAATATACAATTCCATTTAAACTAATCAGTGTCTCTGGATCTTGTTCAAATCTCAGCTCATACTTAATAGTTCTTGTTAAAAGGATGGCAGTACAGTCCATGTGCTGCAGGTAAAGGTGAGAACTGTAAAGGGTAGGCTGGAGAGCCTCCTACCAGCCCAGACAGAGCAGGTGGTGATCTTAGGTGACAGGACTAGGTGATTATTTTCCTTACCTCGCCATCAAAAAGAGAAGCCTGGCCTGTGTAAGAGCCAGGACCATTCTTATAAATCCATGTGTACGCAAATTATCTTCCTTAAAGGGGAACATTATCACCAAACCTATGTAAGCGTCAATATATACCTTGATGTTGCAGAAAAAAGACCATGTATTTTTTTAACCGATTTCCGAACTCTAAATGGGTGAATTTTGGCGAATAAACGCCTTTCTGTTTATCGCTCTTGTAGCGATGACGTCAGAACGTGACGTCACCGAGGTAACACACCCGCCATTTTCATTTTCACATTACAAACACCGGGTCTCAGCTCTGTTATTTTCCTTTTTTTCGACTATTTTTTGGAACCTTGGAGACATCATGCCTCGTCGGTGTGTTGTCGGAGGGTGTAACAACACTAACGGGGAGGGATTCAAGTTGCACCACTGGCAAGAAATCTTCCGCCAGACCCCCATTGAATGTGCCGGAGTGTCTGCACATTTTACCGGCGATGCTAAGACAGACATGGTACAGAGATGTATGGATAACCTGGTGATATCCTTTACACACTGATGTCGGTTTTTGATACAGTTCCGTCTGAGGCATCAAAGGTGTGTAATATAATTTCTTACGTGCAGTGATTTCTCCAGATTATCTGAACCTTTTGATGATGTTACGGACCGTAGATGGTAAAATCCCTAAATTCCTTGCAATAGCTCGTTGAGAAATGTTGTTCTAAAACTGTTTGACAATTTGCTAACAAATTGGTGACCCTCCCTCTATCCTTGTTTGTGAATTACTTAACATTTCATGGAAGCTGCTTTTATACCCAATCATGGCACCCAACTGTTCCCAATTAGCCTGCACACCAGTGGGATGTTCCAAATAAGTGTTTGATGAGCATTCCTCAACTTTATCAGTATTTATTGCCACCTTTCCCAACTTCTTTGTCACGTGTTGCTGGCATCAAATTCTAAAGTTAATGATTATTTGCACACAAAAAAAAGGTGATCAGTTTGAACATCAAATATGTTGTCTTTGTAGCATATTCAACTGAATATGGGTTGAAAACGATTTGCAAATCATTGTATTCCGTTTTTTTTTTTTTAATCTAACACAATTTCCCAAACTCATATGGAAACGGGGTTTGTACAATTTAATAAATCAGAAACTGATGACATAGAGCTGTGTTTTACTTCTTTATCTCTTTTTTTTCAACAAAAAATGCTTTGCTCTGGTTAGGGGGTACTTGAATTAAAAAAATGTTCACCGGGGGTACATCACTGAAAAAAGGTTGAGAACCACTGCACTACGCCATACCGCTCCTACTACAAGATAGATAGATAGATAGATAGATAGTACTTTATTGATTCCTTCAGAACCGTGATAAACTATTTTGAAATGTACGCTGTTTAACTATTTAACAATTGCTTGCCCTATTTTTTACAATAATTTTTTTGCAGTGCACAATAGCCCCCCACACCGTTGCTACCGCTGAACTCCTTAGGTGCCAGATGGGCCGCAGTTTCGTCATTGGCGCACATCACCCTCCTCACCGCGCCGCCCCACCTCCTGTTGCAAGTCTTGTGGTTTCTGTGTTGTAAAATGTGTACATGTGCTTATCGTGGCTATCAAGTTTTCTTTCCTGACCCCAAACTGAACCCCGTAGTCTGGGATCGGCTTTAATTTTACTCATCTTCCCCCACCAGCGTCCACCTTTTCCCACCTTTTATGGGCCGGCCGTAAGTGGTGACCCCATTAGCGTTCCCGTACGATGTCTGTCTGCTCTTGAACGGGTCTGTGCTGAAAAGGACATTTAATTGTACTTGTCCAATGACAATAGAGTGCTCTGAGATCAGAGGTGATTGTTGTGACAGTAAATGTACAACATCATGTAGAAATAGTTTACGTTTCACCGACTGGTTCTTGCTATTGTGGAAGCTAAAATGGACAAAAGACCAAAAATTACATTTGTATTTTGTAAATCAATCCATCAAGCTCTCATGTTGAAAAAATGAAATATTGTTGACCACACAACAAAGAGACATTGAAATTCCCATTCAGTGTTTTGTTTTAAAGGCCTACTGAAATGAGATTTTCTTATTTAAACGGGGATAGCAGGTCCTTTCTATGTGTCATACTTGATCATTTCGCGATATTGCCATATTTTTGCTGAAAGGATTTAGTAGAGAACATCCACGATAAAGTTCGCAACTTTTGGTGCTGTTAAAAAAGCCTTGTCTTTACCGGAAGTCGCAGACGATGACGTCACAAGTGTTAGGGCTCCTCACGTCCTCACATTGTTTATAATGGGACCCTTAAGCAGCAAGAGCTATTCGGACCGAGAAAACGACAATTTCCTCATTAATTTGAGCTAGGATGAAAGATTCGTTGATGATGATATTGATAGCGAAGGACTAAAAAAAAAATTTTTTTTAAAAAACAGTAAAAAAAAAAAAAAAGGCGATTGCATTGGGACGGATTCCAATGTTTTAGACACATTTACTAGGATAATTCTGGGAAATCCCTTATCTTTCTAATGTGTTGCTAGTGTTTTAGTGAGATTAAATAGTACCTGATAGTCGGAGGGGTGTGTTCACGGGTGTCTTGAGGCCAGTCTCTGAGGGAAGCCGACGGCAGCTGCATGGACGGCGCAAGCTCAGCTGATCTCCGGTAAGAGGCGACTTTATACCACAATTTTCTCACCGAAACCTGTCGGTTGATAAGTAGTTTGCTTGACCGCTCTGATCCATAATAAAGCTTCACCTCTGGGAATTTCAAACAAGGAATCACCGTGTGTTTGTGCGGCTAAAGGCTAAAGCTTCCCAACTCCATCTTTCTACTTTGACTTCTCCATTATTAATTGAACAAATCGCAAAGTTAAAAAAAAAGGCGACTGCATTGGGACGGATTCCGATGTTTTTAGACACATTTACTAGGATAATTCTGGGAAATCCCTTATCTTTCTATTGTGTTGCTAGTGTTTTAGTGAGATTAAATAGTACCTGATAGTCGGAGGGGTGTGTCCACGGGTGTCTTGAGGCCAGTCTCTGAGGGAAGCCGACGGCAGCTGCATGGACGGCGCAAGCTCAGCTGATCTCCGGTAAGAGGCGACTTTATACCATAATCTTCTCACCGAAACCTGCCGGTTGACAAGTGGTCGGGAACCATGTTCGCTTGACCGCTGTGATCCATAGTAAAGCTTCACCTCCGAGAATTTTAAACAAGGAATCACCGTGTATTTGTGTGGCTAAAGGCTAAAGCTTCCCAACTCCATCTTTCTACTTTGACTTCTCCATTATTAATTGAACAAATCGCAAAGTAAAAAAAAAGGCGATTGCATTGGGACGGATTCCGATGTTTTTAGACACATTTACTAGGATAATTCTGGGAAATCCCTTATCTTTATATTGTGTTGCTAGTGTTTTAGTGAGATTAAATAGTACCTGATAGTCGGAGGGGTGTGTCCACGGGTGTTTTGAGGCCAGTCTCTGAGGGAAGCCGACGGCAGCTGCATGGACGGCGCAAGCTATGCTGATCTCCGGTAAGAGGCGACTTTATACCACAATTTTCTCACCGAAACCTGTCGGTTGACAAGTAGTTCGCTTGACCGCTCTGATCCATAATAAAGCTTCACCTCCGGGAATTTCAAACAAGGAATCACCGTGTGTTTGTGCGGCTAAAGGCTAAAGCTTCCCAACTCCATCTTTCTACTTTGACTTCTCCATTATTAATTGAACAAATCGCAAAGTTAAAAAAAAGCGATTGTATTGGGATGGATTACGATGTTTTTAGACACATTTACTAGGATAATTCTGGGAAATCCCTTATCTTTCTATTGTGTTGCTAGTGTTTTAGTGAGTTTAAATAGTACCTGATAGTCGGAGGGGGTGTGTCCACGGGTGTCTTGAGGCCAGTCTCTGAGGGAAGCCGACGGCAGCTGCATGGACGGCGCAAGCTCAGCTGATCTCCGGTAAGAGGCGACTTTATACCACAATTTTCTCACCGAAATCTGCCGGTTGACAAGTGGTCGGGAACCATGTTCGCTTGACCGCTCTGATCCATAGTAAAGCTTCACCTCCGGGAATTTTAAACAAGGAATCACCGTGTGTTTGTGTGGCTAAAGGCTAAAGCTTCCCAACTCCATCTTTCTACTTTGACTTCTCCATTATTAATTGAACAAATTGCAAAAGATTCAGCAACACAGATGTCCAAAATACTGTTTAATTGCGCGATGAAAAGAGACGACTTTTAGCCGCAAATGGTGCCGCGCTAATATTTCCTGACAGTCCGTGACGTCACGCGTACACGTCATCATTCCGCGACGTTTACAACAAGAAACTCCGCGGGAAATTTAAAATTGCAATTTAGTAAACTAAAAAGGCCGTATTGGCATGTGTTGCAATGTTTATATTTCATCATTGATATATAAACTATCAGACTGCGTGGTGGGTAGTAGTGGGTTTTAGTAGGCCTTTAAAATGGATAAAATACTGGGAAAAAAGGCAGCACCTGTTTTTTTCTGCGTGCGTTGCCTTCTGTCAACGTCGTAGACTTTGACGTCGTACTTCTCAGGGATCGTGTGGTCTGCCCAGCGAGATTGTGCCCCATTAGAGGATTGTCTCATGGAGAAGGTTGTGTCGCTGGAAGGTTGACGTGGATGAGCGCCTGCAGGACAGGCAGCAAAAGAAATATGCTTAAAGACAGAATATGTGTCTACTTCACAGGCAAATATAACACTATGTCTGTGTAATGTTTCTAACGCTAATGCACCGCCATCTTTCTTTTGAACACATCTCTTCACCGAGTCTGACCCCACTGCGTTTGACCTGGACTGGTGAGTGCGAGCATTACCTCATAATTTATTAACGATACGACTTCTGGCAAGGCTTTTAGTGTCGCTAAGCGACCTGAGCATGCTCTACGCGCGTGTCACCTCCAATTCATGTCAGGACATGGGGGGGCGCCATTGGCATTCCTTTCAGGGATTATTATGATCTTACAACATTGTGTTGTAACTGTAAAACCTTGTAGCCTTTAATATTAGCCCATACGAATGTCGATCCATACTTGGCAACTCTCCCTGATTTTCCGGGAGACTCCCGAAATTCAGCGCCTCTCCCAAAAACCTCCCGGGACAAATTTTCTCCCGAAAATCTCCCGAAATTCAGGCGGAGCTGAAGGCCACGCCCCCTACAGCTCCATGCGGACCGGAGTGACGTATATAAAGAGCGTGTCTGCCCAATAATGTTATAACTGTAGAATGATCGAGGGCGAGTACTTGGTTTCTTATGTGGGTTTATTGTTGGGCAGTTTCATTAACGTCCTCCCAGCGCGGTAAAACAACACACAACAACAGCAGTCCGTTTTCGTCTACCGTAAAGCAGTTTGTCTGCCTAAAACAGCAATGTTGTGACACTCTTAAACAGGAAAATACTGCCGTCTACTGTATATGCGTATGGTTAGAAAAACAAGGATGGACAATTCAACCCTTAACTCAACAATGAGTAGATGAATGTTATGTGTGTGTAATTGTGTAAATAAATGAACACTGAAATTCAAGTATTTCATTTATATATATATATATATATATATATATATATATATATATATATATATATATATATATAAATAAATATATATATAGCTAGAATTCACTGAAAGTCAAGTATTTCTTATACATATATATATATGTATATGTATATATGTATATATATATTTATACATACATATAATAAAATAAATATGTATATATATAGCTAGAATTCACTGAAAGTCAAGTATTTCTTATATATATATATATACTCTATATATATGTATATGTATATATATATATGTATATATATATATACATATGTATATACATATATATATGTATATATATATATGTATATACATATATATATATATATATATATATATATGCACACATATACACACATATATATATATATATAGATACACACATATACACACATATATATATATATATATATATATATATATATATATATATATATATATATATATATATATATATTGACATCCCACTGGGGTGTGAGTTTTTCCTTGCCTTTATGTGGGATCTGAACCGAGGATGTCGTTGTGGCTTGTGCAGCCCTTTGAGACACTTTGGATTTAGGGCTATATAAATAAACATTGATTGATTGATTGAGGACTGTAACCTACTAGAGTTGGAGGCATGTCTACTTCTCCAAATAAATACAATTATATATACCCAATGCATATTTTGCATTTTTCCCATCATGCCTTGCAATAGCTTTAAATGAGTGTGTTTAAAACATTTTTTTAGGGTGGTTGGTTGTTTTTTATAATATCCACAAACTTCAGTGAGCAGTGTAATGTGTGACATGTTTGTTGACTTTTTGTGCAGGTTGATTTTTTTTCTGCGCCATGACTAGGGAAGGTTGTTTGGTGTGCATACAGACTCTAGTAAGTACACTCCAGAGTCACCAGCCTGAGTCACTCATGTTGTCCACAAGATGGCGACTGATAAACATTTGCCCAAATGCCAGATATGTAGAATTAATAAGTAAAAACCCTGCCCTGCCCGGCCGGATTGCTTCTTGAACCTGTGCCGTCTCGTGGGCTAAATTGAAGACGCCGGCGGGCCACAATCAGGACACCCATGCATTACAAGATCAGATTTAACCATAAAAACAAATTAAGCATCAAACCCTGCAGTGTGATCCTAGCCAGAGTTTAAGAACAACTTGCTTCTAGATACCTGTGTTGCCTCTCCGCCGAGACGATCTGCTGCTGCGGACATCTCTGAGAAGGGAAGTACTCCTGCCGCTGGTTGAAGCACTGCTCAGTGTGGCTTCACTGTCTCTCCGCAAGCTATCATATCCACTGCTCATTGTGCTGTTTCTGTTTGAGAAATACAGCGAGGTTTTACCCATAGCTGGTGGCAGTTCTCCGCTCAGGACACTGGTGGCGTCGCTGGCATGTCCGCTCAGGTGAGGCGGCGTGTGAGGTGACGTGACTTGACTGTACGGGGAGAAAAGCGAGCCGGTTTGGTCCAGTCCGACTAAAGCCGGGCTGTCAGTCCTGTCTTTGAGGAAGTCTGACATGTAACCGTTGGTAAATCCCTGAATGGCAGATTTCGTGGACGAGCATGTGGAGCTTTGACTGGGAGTCCTGCTGATGGAGTGGAATGAGTGTGGAGGGGAGGAGGAGGATGCCCGCTCAAAGCTTACAGTTTTAGCGTCTGGGGAAAGACTGGCACTGCGGTTTATGGACTCCTTCAGACTTTTGTGGGCAGGACTCAGGTTCTTGATGCTGGGAGAGGACAGGCGTCGGACTTTAGGGTAAGAAATCTTGAGTTTCCCTACAGCAGAGAGCTTTGAGTGGGTCGGCCGGGATTGAGCTTCATTTTCATGAGGAATGGAGTTATGGCCATGGCTAGTTTGCCGAGTCTTTCTGGAGCTCCGGCTTGTCCTTGGTAATGTTGAATCCCCAACACTCTTCCCTTTATGAGCCCCTCTTGAAAGCCCTTCAGAACTTCTCTTAGAGCTGCTGCCCCTAGGGATAAGAGAGGTACTGCTACTTCCTTTGTCTAATGTTGGAATGTCACAATGGTTCCTTCTGAGAGACTTACTAGTACTGGTAGTCAGTTGGTTCATTTCATTCCTACCACTCTCCTCTAGAGGTGACATCACCCTCCCCGGCATATGATCATGTTTCATGCCTACTTGTGAGGAATCAAACAACGATTCGATACCCTTTCTGAGAGGTCTCTTGGCTCTCTGTGTGTCGCCTGGGTCATATTTCAGAGAGGAGGAGATGTAGAAGCTCTGGTTCACCGGGGAACACTGCTGGTCTCGCCTCCTCTCGAGGTTTACCCTTGGGCTGCACGGGGTGGATGATGTCACCCCCCTCGCGTCTCTCCAACCGTCTGCCGTGTGACTGTGGCTTTGCTGGTGGTTGGCATCTAGCCAGCTGCGAGGTAAGCTACCTGTATTAAAAGAAGCAGAGGTCGTCTCTAGGCAACCTGAAGACGCACCAGTGATCTTTGTATTCCCAATACGTGTGCGAGCATATTGCTGGCCCACTGAGGCCTTTGAAGGGTTTGTGGAAGAAACATCCCCAAAGTCTCCAGGGTGCATTTGGTTTCCTGCAGTGTCTTTACTGAAAGAGGCACCTTCCAAGGCCATTGAGTCACAGGATTTACAGATCTTTGCATATTGTCTCAGTGTCTCAGAAGCCGCTTCTGGACACTTGAGTGTATTCCCTTTAAGCTCAGCGTGAGACGGAGTTATTTCTTTGTCTTTTACATTTTCCAACTGTTCATCAGGGTTCATCAGCATAGGATTTATAAAAGAAGGCAAAATTCTCTCTCTTCTTGAGGGAGTCAGTAATGTGTCAGTCTCAGTCGCTGTATCTAATGGATGAACAGTTGTGCACTTTGACACGTTGGTCAGACCGGCTGCCGTAGCTTCGTCACTGATATTGCTAATAATTTGGATTGGTTTGAATCCGCCAGACCCTTGACGGCGTGCTGTTGACCGGGCAGCGTCGTTGATGCAAATTAAGTTCCCTCCCGTCCTGCCACTATCCAGAGTTCCTGTGATGGTCACCTCCTCCACCATAGAAAAGACTAGTTCATCTTGGCCTGTCAGATCCAGCGGTTGTTGGACCGTTACGGTGATAGTGGCCTTCATTTCCTTAGCATCCTTTGTGGGTTGATTAGCTGCCATGTCGCTAACAGTAACCCTTCCAGCTACTGGGTTTAAAGAGGAACATGGAGGGGAAGGAGGAGATGCAGGTAAACTCTTTCCGACAGGCGAGGTCCTTTTGTCTGCTTTGAGCCAATCAGCCTCTTCATGACTCTCTGGTTTCTCTGTCGGCTGAGTGCAGTCGGTACTAGCAATGCCCTGAGTTTTGACATTTACGTCTTGAGAGGACTGAGCTCCAGTTTTTCGTATCTGATAACGGAAAGTCGTGTTTCGATTGAGACTTTGATTCAACGGTTCCTCGCTTGAACTGGTTGCACTGCACTCCTCGCAGTCATAGAGACCTGAGTCTTCTCTCTGAAAATTATCCCCAGGGACGGCACCATCTGTTTGCTTTTCACGAACCAAAGTCTGATTGCTGCCGAGTCCCTGCTTCAATGTCTGTGGTGCCTCGGACGATTCCGTGTTTGCCTTTTCTTTCAGGGATTGTGGCTTAGGTGGGGCAGAGTTACCAGAAGGAACCTTGGAGGCGGACTTAAGCAAGTCCATGGTTTCCTCACTTCCATCAATGCAACCCAAGCGCTCCTGAAGTTCGGCAAACGTGTCACACTTCAGACAGTCCCTCTCTGGCTGCTTCAGGTCAGCTTTCAGTCCTTCAGCAAGTCCTTGAGCGTCGTCTTTCTTGTTCTCTCCGTGCAGTTTGGGGATTTTCAGTAGCTCTTGGAGCAAAGCCGTAAACTCTGGGTCGTCCATGTCAGCCTTGTTGGGGTGCAAGGAGGGTATAATGGGCACAAACTTGGGTTGGGCTAGCTTTGCAGGCGCTCTTGTCCGGATCAAGCCGTCAGAGTCTATCTGGATGACGGTGTCACAGGACTGGTCACTGCTGGACTGCTCATCCAGCTGCCCGCGTAGGCGAAAATGCTGAACGTCAACATCGACCTCATCTGTGGAGTGGAAAGCTCGCAGAGAAAAAGATGGCGGTCCTCTCTTTTGCCGAGTCAAACTCCTGCCACTCGGGGTGCCGGACTGCTGTTGAATCAGACAAATTACAATTGATACAACATTTATCAAGGACAAACATTTGGGATTTGGGGGAAGGAAATGATATCGGAAGGCATTTCATAACAGTACTCAAGTACTCAAGTCACGTATCCAACGCACATGCTACAGTTCAGTATGTCATGATGTAGTGATGGTGATACTGTTATTGAAGCCTTAGTATCAATGTGATATGATATCAGCACAAATCATTGAACACACTTTTAGTATTTTGCAGTGTTGATTTGTTCGTGTAACAGATTTGTTGGCAACCGCCATGAAACGGGCAGGTTGAAATGTGTAACTCGAAACAAACTAATACCATAACATTAACGAAAACACTAACCCTATGGCCTACTTACGCTCTCTTTAAGTTGAAGTGGGAATTGTTTGTTTTTTGGTGACACCTAGTGGCCACAGTTATTCATGTAGTTAAGATCCGGGCTCAGGAAGATGAATGATGCGGACACGTTTGTTACTGGATACTTTCTAATACGTTATTGCCTTGGGGACTTTGTATGTGTAAGTAATATGTAACTCATTTTTCATACTTGTTTATGTTGACAAATGTCACCTTTTCTTGTTTAATGATTATTACCTATGTCTAGCTTGTGTGCTTAGCTGTTGTGTAGCTGCTAGCTCTTAGTGGCCTATAAACTAGCATGTTTACCTATTGTAAATGACTTAAGTAAAATAGAACAAATTGTGTGTTTACTGGAGGATGTGTAGATCTTAACTGGATGTCTGTTTTGTAAACACGCTCCAGGACTGCGTGTATCACACACGATATCACACAGAAGTAAATATGCTGCAGGACTGCCTGTATCGCAAATGATACCACACACACACACACAAGTAAACACGCTGCAAAACTGCTTGTAACACACATTATAGCACACAAAAGTAAATAATGTGATAGCAAAATTACTTGTACTCGTTTTAATTGAAGATATTCTTTGAACGGGTCGCCAAAAGTTGTTTATTGGGCTCAGGAATGTGACACTTAGCAAGAGATCTATTATCTTATCAAGCTCTACCTCCTGTGTCTTTGATGTAACATGTGGACTTTAGTTGACCTGGGCATATGTGTCATCTATTCTTGACCCCCAACAGAGCTAAATTTTTCCCCTTTACTGAGTGACCCCCCCCCCTTTCTGGGCAAACGACACCCTCTCCTTCTTCACAGGACTTTGCGTATTCATTCCACTGGTGTACTGTATGTAAATGAGCATGGAGGGTGGGACTTCTGAGAATGTATAATTGTCATGTCAAATTCTAAAGGAGTTAGAACAAGCTGGAATGAACGGATGTGTCGTTCTGGTTTGGTCTCGCTTTGCAAAGCTTGTTATTATTTGTTTGTTACTTAAATAAATCATTTTAAAGCAATTTGTCACTAAAGGATCGTCTTTAAGAAATTTCCACGACAATAATCAGCAGGAGTGCTTGCTTCGCACATGATATCACACACACATACAAGTAAACACCCTGGAGGACTGCTTATATCACACTTGATATCACACACAAGTACACATGTTGTAGGACTGCTTGTATCGCACATAATATCACACACAAGTAAACAATTTGCAGGACTGCTTTCAACATACACACAAGTATATACCCTGCAGGACTGCTTGTATCGCACATGATATAACACACAGGTACACATGTTGCAGGACTGCTTGTATCTCATATGATATCGCACACAGGTAAACAAGCTGCAGGACTGCTTGCATCGCACATCATATTACACACAACACCCTGCAAGACTGCTTGTATCGCACATGATATCACACACAAGTTAACACTCATCAGGACTGCTTGTATCCCACTTGGTATCACACACACAAGTAAACACGCTGCAGGACTGCTTGTATCGCAAATTATATCAAACAAGTAAACACGCTGTAGGATTGCTTGTATCACATATTTGACATGCGAGCTAGTATCACCCAATATTAGTTTTTTTTTTAGGTAAGATTAAGCTCTCATTCACCTCCTTTTCGGACATGTTGAATTGTAAACAAAAGTAAACACACTGCCTGACTGCTTGTATCGCACATGATAACACACACAAGTAAACAATCTGCAGGACTGCTTGCATCACACACACCAGTATATACCCTGTAAGACTGCTTGTATCGGACATGATACCACACACAAGTACAAATGTTGCAGGACTGCTTGTATCTCATATGATATCGCACATAAGTAAACACCCTGCAGGACTGCTTGCATCGCACATGATACCACACACAACACCCTGCAAGACTGCTTGTATCGCACATGATATCACACACAAGTTAACACTTATCAGGACTGCTTGTATCCCACTTGGTATCACACACACAAGTAAACACGCTGCAGGACTGCTTGTATCGCAAATGATATCACACAAGTAAACACGCTGTAGGATTGCTTGTATCACACATTTGACATACAAGCTAGTATGACCCAATATTAGTTTTTTTTTTAGGTAAGATTAAGCTCTCATTCTTCCACCTCCTTTTCGGACAAGTTGAATTGTAAACAAAAGTAAACACACTACCTGACTGCTTGTATCGCACATGATAACACACACAAGTAAACAATCTGCAGGACTGCTTGCATCACACACACAGGTAAACACCCTGTAAGACTGCTTGTATCGCACATGATTTGACACACAAGTACACATGTTGCAGGACTGCTTGTATCTCATATGATATCGCACATAGGTAAACACCCTGCAGGACTGCTTGCATCGCACATGATACCACACACAAGTACAAATGTTGCAGGACTGCTTGTATCTCATATGATATCGCACATAGGTAAACACGCTGCAGGACTGCTTGCATCGCACATCATATTACACACAACACCCTGCAAGACTGCTTGTATCGCACATGATATCACACACAAGTTAACACTCATCAGGACTGCTTGTATCCCACTTGGTATCACACACACAAGTAAACACGCTGCAGGACTGCTTGTCTCGCAAATGATATCACACAAGTAAACACGCAGTAGGATTGCTTGTATCACACATTTGACATGCAAGCTAGTATCACCCAATATTAGTTTTTTTTTTTAGGTAAGATTAAGCTCTCATTCTTCCACCTCCTTTTCGGACATGTTGAATTGTAAACAAAAGTAAACACACTACCTGACTGCTTGTATCGCACATGATAACACACACAAGTAAACAATCTGCAGGACTGCTTGCATCACACACACCAGTATATACCCTGTAAGACTGCTTGTATCGCACATGATGTGACACACAAGTACACATGTTGCAGGACTGCTTGTATCTCATATGATATCGCACATAGGTAAACACCCTGCAGGACTGCTTGCATCGCACATGATACCACACACAAGTACAAATGTTGCAGGACTGCTTGTATCTCATATGATATCGCACATAGGTAAACACGCTGCAGGACTGCTTGCATCGCACATCATATTACACACAACACCCTGCAAGACTGCTTGTATCGCACATGATATCACACACAAGTTAACACTCATCAGGACTGCTTGTATCCCACTTGGTATCACACACACAAGTAAACACGCTGCAGGACTGCTTGTATCGCACATGATACCACACACAAGTACAAATGTTGCCGGACTGCTTGTATCTCATATGATATCGCACATAGGTAAACACTGCTTG